>NW_010323854.1:0-27533 GCF_000700745.2 Antrostomus carolinensis | reverse complement strand
CCCCGTCCTCTCCCCTATCCCCTGGGGGTGGGGGGGAAGTGGGTGAATGGCTGTGTTGGCTTCTAGCCAAGGGCTAGCCCAGTGAAACTATCACAGTCAAAAACTAATCTGTTCCCCAAGCTGTAACTGAGCACTTTGTGGAAAGCTGCCTTGGTAGCTGTGGCTGGGGATTAGCCCAGTGAGCTCTCCGGAGGTGATGCCTCCCAGAGCGGAGGCCCCTGCTCTGAATCTCCTCATTCCTTTGATACCTGTGCAGTGCAAGCATGTCCCTGCATGCAAATGAATCTTCAAAGTATTTGTTCGGAAGGTCTGCTTTCCCCCCTTTCTGGCTAATCAATTTAGGGAAGCTTATTGTAGTGCACTTTGCTGTTTGTGCAAATGCAAATGAAGCCTTGTTCAAGCTTGTCTTTGACTGGGATAGACAAAGCCCTTTTGATGTGTTGATTTTCCATACCCTGATCATCCTCCTGTTTCAGAAACTCTTTGAATTGCAATCTTCGTGACTCCTCCCTTCCTGGACACAGAGCTTGTGCTGTGAATCTTTTCATGGTGCTATAGCAATTTACAAAAGATTATGTATAGGATGCTCCTAAATAGTCTTGCAGTGTGTAATAAATTGATGGGTTTACACAGAGGTTGCATGAGGCATATTAAGAATACTGATATCAATGTGGTGTTTTGCTCACTGCCCACCTTTGCAATTTTTTTGAGCTCCTGCCCATCATAACATAGGCTTCTGTCCGACCTTCTAAGTAATGTCTGTATGTAAGACTAATTATATATCTAATCTCTCTCTCTCTGTGTCTCTCTGCTTCCTTATAATCAACACATCCATATATATATCCATATATACAGGTTTCAATAAAGCAAGGTATTAAGTGGGAAAACCAAAGAGACTCGTAGAAGATGAGCTGGCCAAATACTGTTCCTTTAACTAGGCATGATATTTAAATATAGGGTGTACTCAGGAGGGATGTACAATGGGTCCCTAAAATATTAGAAAGAATATTTAGAAATAAGGGTTTTGAAAGATGAGTGGGTATAATAATGAATAACATACATTGCCCATAACTAGAAGGTTGTGTAATGGTGGTAGCTCTATAGAGTTGGAAGGTTTTTTTGATTGCAAAATAGATAGATAATGGGGAATGGAAACTAAAGTAGATTTCCAGGCATTTTAACTCTCTGCTGCTATTTAACAGCACAATCAATAATTCTGAAAAGGGAAAGGCATTTGCAATGCTAATTGCAAATCACAAGTGGGGGTGTACTGAGTGGGTGGAAGAGTTAGTTGTTTGCTTGCTGAGGGACATTTCAGAGCTGCTGAAGTTCTGATGCTCTTAATTCTTTTTATAAACAATTATCTGCTGAGTCCTTGGCTGACTAGAACACAGGAATAATTTCTGGATCAAAGAGATCAAGGAGAGTGGTACTTCCTCAGGTGGTGATTTTCTGGCAGGTTTAGCTGGTTGTCTCAGTGCTCCCACTGAGAAGAGAGATGCGACAGAGAGCTGACAACCATGGAGCTTGCGGGACCAATGGTGTTTGCGAGCCTTTAGTGGTTTACAAGGCCTGTCTTTTCATCCAAGGTTTTGTCAAATATGTCCTGTCTTTTCCTATTTCCTGGTATCTACTTTTTGATTTCTGAATAATAAATGGGTATTTTTACCTGTAGCATGACCTGAATCTGCCAACCTTATTTACCCTGATTAGCGCATTACTCTGTGCATGCAGATTTGTTGGCCCCAGTGGAAGTGCTTTGCAGAATAAAGTACAAATCAGTGTGACCGAAGATGACAAAACCAAGCCCTTTCCTCCTCTCCCCCTCCTTAAGCCAGGGTGAATGTTCCCTGGACTCCACAAACTGACTCCATAGAGTGAAAACATATGTTTTTGTGTAAAAGACCAGCGTGCAAAATCATTTTGAGAAAAAAAGGAAGAAAAATAATGTTCTGATGCCAAGTCTTGTTAATGCCAATTCTCAAAAGTGCCACTGATCTCTAAGCAGGTGGGAGCAAGAAATAGCAAAAGCATCTATCTCCTGGCACTCAGGAGTTGCTGCTGACCTCCCAGCGTCCCCCAGGCTATTCAGATGCAACATGGGTTTGGATGCGGTGTTGAGTGAATGTTATTTTGTGCACTCAGATTGCAGTTCTTCATTGGGTCTAGGTGAGAATTTCTACACAAAGTAAAATGAAAATGTCTGTGGCACTTAGATGTCACAGACATACAGTTTTAAATACCTGAACTGAGAATTATAAAAGAAGGTCAAATAGTAATACCCAAGTTCTTTTTTATTATTCTTATTTTTCTTTAACAACTAATACAAGAGTGGCTACTGTTGTTAAATATGCTTTTATCATTAAGAAATGGAGATATGAAATTTCCTGTCAATTTGGAATTAGAGCAAAATTTTTCATTTCCTAAACCAAAACATTTTTCTGTGGAAAAAAGCCCCGTATTGAAGCTTCTTGTTAACTTCTGCCAAATTCAACAAGTAACTCTTGGACAAAAAAGAGAGAGAACCTTGAAAAGGTAATAGATTTTCTCTTTCTGTTTCAATACAGTATTCTGAAGTTAATTTTAGCCCATTCAACTTTTCAAAACAGTAAAAAAAAAGATTATAAAATAAATCAAATAATTAATCTCAAAGCATTTCAATAATCTCCATCTTTGCCCTGAAAAATCTTACCACCTCTTTAATCACAGTAAAATGTATTTATTACCTGCAGCAGTATGTGAACATGGTAACTCTACAGAAGACATCTGTTACTGTGGTCTTATATCATCTGTGTTTCCTCACACCAATACGCTAGATAGAGATGGGTCTCTCTCTGTAATGTCAGAACTGGAATAACTCAGCTGATTCTAGAGGGGCTACTCAGATTATACCCCAGAGTGGCTGCTAGCACAACCCAGACATAGACCAATACCAGAAAACCTGGCAGTTGACGATGAAACAAAGGACAGGGACTTAGGATGAGTGCATGATAGTATGTAGAGGTGTAGTGGTATGAACAGAGTCTTCCTTTTCTTCCATTTCAGAGTGTTTCAAGCGTCTTGCTGTTCATATTATTTATTCGTATTGCAATATCATTCAGTATCCCTCAGGAGGACTTAGACCTGGCTGTCCTGGCCCTGAATTGATGATGGTGAGAAGAGGGACCAGGCAAATGGGAACAACAGAATCAACATAGCAGAGTGGTGGTTCAGAACCTGTGCTCCAAAAAGCCACCTGCCCTGCAGACTCCAGATGGAGTGGTTAGATTGTGATTTTAAAACACGTGGCTTTCTCTTGGATGTTTGACGTGGAACTGAAGAGTATGGAAACACTGGTCCAGCATACTGATCCACAGCCAATAAATCTCTGTCTATAAGCTCTTGTGAAACACTTTGGAGATTTCCTAATTTGGTTTGTAACAAGATAAATGAGCTCCAAGCACGTTAGTGAACTATTAGTGGATCATTACTTCCTGTGTAAATATTGAAAAAATCAACAAATAAATACACCGGATGGCAGTTTTAAAAAATCAACATTGATGAATTGTGACAGGTACTGAAACAACAGCAAAAATCCTGTTTTAGGAAATGCTCCAAATGGGTTCTAATAAGGTGTCTTACTACTGGTAGTGCACGACAGTGTGAGACTCCTTTAAAAGACTCATCAGTGAGGGCTCATCTGTTTTCTCCAAGCAGATCCAACTGAGACAGTGGCAGCTCGGTGTGGAAGCATTGCGAGGAGCAGGCTGTGCCATACAGGTCTGGGCAGGGTGGCTCAGATCAACAGGCCAGGTAGCTGCGTTCCTGTGATACAGGACTTGAGTTAATGAGCTGACAAGGCTTGTAGCTTGGATGTGGTGCAGATGTGGTACTCCCGCTCCTGGACACTAATTGTCTGGAGTGCAGTGCTTGAACGCTAAATGAACTTTCCAAGTGAAACCCCCTGGGCGCAGAATGATATTTTCCAATGAAAGTTTATTTCCTCTGAAAATTTCCAACCAATTATTCCACTATCCTGTTAGTTTAAGCGTGTAAAAATGTTTCTTTGAGAAGATATTATTCCAGTGGCTAGTCAGCTACCTCAGCCTGAGGTTTGTCATGCTTTCTTTATTTGCATTTAATCATAACTTCATTATTTCTAACAGATTCTTTGAAAGTTACCGTATGTATGAATTGAAAGATCTGTGGAACTCATTACAAGATTATATAGTTAATCTGTACACTAGAACAGACATCATTCTTCCTAAAAGCACTGATTTCTTATGTCTTTCACAGACATCCTTGCATTACAGAGGGTGTGACTAATGCTCTTCCTGTGTAGCCCTACAGGCCAGTAATTTCCCTCAATTTTCCTTAGCTATATGTCTACTTTTAAATAAAGCAAATTCACCCTTTTGACAGCCAGATGTTAATATTTGGTTTAAGCAATATTAAGGCTGTGATATAAAAATCCAGGCAGTGTTAAATCAACAAGGCTTTGTGTCTTGACACATGCTTGGTGTGCGTTTTCAGATTAACTGTGGTAGGATTTACAGTTTCATGGACTTTAGTGTTTTATGTTTCACCTTTAGCAAACCCGTTGATCTCTTCCACCATGGAGCTTCTCACCAGGGTAGCAGTCTCTTGTGACAATATAAAAAAAGTGTACCAAGCAACCACGTGTACACCAGGTAGAATAACATGTCAAAATGACTTTGAGGTGTATAGCACATGCCGATCTTAACTTCTGGATACTTTCTGTTATGAGTGGGGATGAATTTGGGAAGACAGATTCATATTTATATATAAATATAAAAGTTAAATGAAAAATGTAAGAACCGTGTTGATTGAAATTTGAACCTTTGAGAATAAAAGCTTATAGTAATACTTTCCATGTTCAGATATTAGAAAAAGAAGTAAAACTTGTCTGTTTTATTTCCTTCAATAAATGACAGCTTTTAAAGAGCTAGCTCATTACATTAAATAAGTAACAATCTCAAAATTAGCTCAGATTCAACTTGGCAAAAATGGAAAGTATCTTGAGAATGAGAATAAGAAGAGAAATGTGGGGTTTTTTTGTCACTAGAATGACAGCAGCCTCTTATGACTTTAGAGATGAAGAAATGTGTTTTATTATGTTACAAAAGAGGCAAATTCAAAGTCCTCTGACAATTTTATTTTGCAGTCCCTGTCAGGAGGCATACTTATAATTTGAAAATGAGAAGGACTAAATGTTCTTCATGTGCTCAGTTTTTTTCTAATATATTGAAAAAAAATGCTTAGTATGGTCAAAGCTGTGACAGTGTAAGGGATGTTAGTATTTTTGGTTTTGAAGTGAGGCTTTTACATTATGCTGGGTAGTGGCCGACATAGCAGGGTCATAATCAAAGTGGTTCAGACATTGCCCTGTATGATGCTTAACATTAGAAATTGGTCCTGAAAACCAGCACTTGAGGCTGTATTCTCTCATCCTGTAAAAAACAGATCTCTAGTGCAGAGGCTATGAGATACCCTTCCCAAGCAGCAGAACTACAATCTGTGGCTGGGTGTGCTGCAGATGCAACATTCAACCCAAGTGCTTGTGGGATGCCTCAAGCCACAGGATCATTCTGTTCAATTTGATTTGCCCAGATCATCTTTCCAAATACTAGCCTCCTTGTGCTACTCTCTTAATGCCTGCCTCTACATTTTGGCCTCTGTTCTGCACAGACTTTAGTGCAGCTGCATTGCAGCACATGGATGGACTCTCAGATTGCCCTGAGCATCCGTGTGCGCCACGCAGAGCTCGCGGGCAACCTGGGGCACTTTCATCTACTTCTGACATCCGACGTTTGTGTATCCAGCTCAAGCACTGGTGAATGGACTATTGAAGCTGTGCAATTCTGTGTCGGCACGTCTCTATTCCACTTCTCACTCACAAATTGAATATTTCATTCTTGAGCATCACCAGAGGCTCCCTCAGCAACTGACATATTTGACAGTCACACTGTGCTTCAAAGAACTTCACAGGGTTGTTAGCAGTAGCAGGGATTTTCGCAAAGTTGTATTTTTAGCATAGAGTCTGAAAGAATGACTTGACATATAGTACAGTGATTATAACCTTACTCTGAGCATGATAGGCTGTTTAATTTATGACTTCTTTTGGAAGAAAAAAAAACAGCATAGAATATTTAGCAATGTCAGAGTTTCTGTATAAATAACACAGAACCACAGAAATGCTGGGTAAGCATTTATTAAAAGTAGCTCTGATTTCATTTTTCATTCCATAGCATGATTGATGCCCTAGTTTTCCCTTTGTTTTTTATTTCATGGATTTTTGGCTGCTATCGTTACAGTCAAAGATACAGGATTATAGTGAAAATAGACTAGCACACTGTTTTAAACTAAATATTTTCTGTAATATTTGGACCAATGGAAGAATTTTCTGTTCTGGAACATTCATTATCTGAAATAATTTCCAGAGAACGATATGTTAAATCTCTCTGTCTGATGAGTGCCTGTGTGTCTCTTTTTTGACTCATCCAGCCATGTGGCCAATTATGAGTATTTTTAAAGGGAAAAAAGTATGTTTTAAAAATCTAACAATATATCAAGGTCAGTGATTTAGCAATAGTTCAACCTTCTCTTGATTGCCTCCCTTCCCCTTCTTGCTTTCCTCATTCTTTCCTTTTAATTCACCTATTTCTGCCACAAGGTATCATACATCCTTTCTAACTACTTAATTCAGTGAGAAATAGGAAACTGGAGCATATAGAATGTGAGCTTGCCATCAGACTAACTCATTGGCTGGCATGGTGTTGCGTACAGACTTCTTCTCAGCTTTTTGTTTCTTGTTCTTTTTAAAAGCATTTTCTTGTGTAGATGTGCCTGACCCAGTGTGTTAGCTAAAAGACGGGAATTGACTCCATGTGATACACCTGTTACCTTTTTTGCCCTTCTCTAGGTTAATGTTCACAGCTCTATTGTAGTTTGAGCAAACTCACTGTAAATTTACTCAGTTAATACCACTGCAAATGCTTGTCTAGACACTTGGCAAATGTTTGTGGTGTATATTCAGACTCATTCAAGTATGAGTGGTGAGTATATGTGTCGTGGAGCAAATCTTTCAGGCTACTATTTATATGGTGGTGGTTCATTTAAATCAACACCTTTCTGAATTCTCATAGAGGCACTAACTCTGTTCTATGCATGCCCTCTGTGAAGAGGCTGTGCTGCTGCTGGACCTCTGCTTTCTGCAGTGTGCTCTGTGAAGTGGTCTGGGGGGGGGGTGGGTTTCACCATCATAGATAAGAGTGTGTACCCGATGTTTCTAAAAAAGACATTCTGTTGTTTAAAACAGGCTCATGAAATAAGCCTACTGAAAATTCAACGGCTGCAGCAGACAATTTCTAGAGAGACACATTTTTCCTAAGTGGAGCTTCCTAGGGTTGCTGAATGAGTGTTGTAAGTTATGTTTCCTTTTCGCTTGCACCATACATATTTGTCGTCACTACTTCCTGCTCTAGAAGGAGGTATGCAAATGTTACTTCTCTTTACCACATTGCCTTAAGTTTAGTTTTTCTGCACTACTATGAATGTGAAAAATTAATTTTAGGAACACTGACTTAGGTTGCTCAAGGAAGTTGTAGATACCCCCTCCCTGGAAGTGTTTAAGGCCAGGCTGGATGAGGCTTTGAGCAACCTGGTCTAGTGGAAGGTGTCCCTGCTGATGGCAGGTGGGTTGGAACTAGATGATCTTTAAGGTCCCTTCCAATCCTAACCATTCTATGATTTGTTAAATTCAGTTCCCATACCTAGTGGATTTCATGTCTCTCTCTGTTTTTCTTTTTCTTTCTTTCTTTCTTTCTTTCTTTCTTTCTTTCTTTCTTTCAACATTAAAAGGTGTACTGAGTCTTTTTATCTATTTTTCTGCTTTATCTTAGACACATGGAAACACATTTCTAAAACCTGAATAGAAGTATATCAATACTGTTTAATGCTTTCTATTGATTTATCTACCATGTTTTATATTAAACTGGGGAATTAATTTGTGTTGCGTATTCTTTCATTATGTGAGTTTGTCTACAGGACAAAAACCATAAAAATAAATGCTTTTTATTATTTTAAGGAATTATTGTGAGGTTTTTTCCTTTCCTTCTGCAAGGATATGAAACATTGAAAATACACAAAGATTAAAAATAGTTAATATGAAGAATATAGTCTTTGTAAGATCTAGGTAGCCTTTTCTTGCATCTATATTCTATGAATCCTTGATGTGACATAAATTCATAACTGCTGAGGTGGGGAGTGGGATGGAAAGTCACATAGAGCAGCAGCTATGTGTTGTATTTCTTAATTTCTGTTGTAATGCTAATGGAGGGAAATCTCTTTTAGAATTCTCTTATTTGTATTTTTTCTGACTACATTTTAATTTATTAAACTTAAAACAAAGAAAGAAATAAACAGACCTTGTAAGTGAGCAGTGGTACAGGTTGCACGTGTGTAGGCATCAGAGAGCATTTTCCTTTCCACAGCTGCCTGATTCTGACCCTTCTGCAGCCTCCTCAGCCTCTCTCCATCTCCTTCCTACCAGATATTTCTCCCTGCTTACACCTCTTCTACTTTGTGATGGTTATCTCAGGCTGTAGGTAGTGAGACCTTATTTCCAATCCTGTCATCTTTAAAAAGGTCTGGGTTGCCTGGGTTACAGATTACACTGTGAAAAGACAGTATTTACACAAAGACCTTGTGGGCTCCCAGAAAACTACTGGATACAATTTTTTCTTGCATTTATCCCATTGTTATAAACCTTATATATATTTTGGCATGTCATTTGCCTCTCAAGGTGGAAGTGGACCCTGCATTGCTAACAATTTCACCTTAACTACAATCTTCTTAGTATGTATATTTTTTGAAGACCACGGGTTGGTTTTTATCTACTGGTTTAGGAGGCTCAATGACTGTGCTCCTGATTTGTACTGTGCTAATGGAGGCTATAGTAATAAACACGGCATCTCTGTATGGGTCTGGGGAAGTGGATAAATTAGAATGGTAAAAAGTTTCCTCTGCTGCTGAGTGCTGGTTACTGAAGGCACACTGGGAGTCCATAATGTGGTTATTTAACCATTTTCAAGTCAAACAATAAGGCCAGAGGGATTTATTTGCAATTTCTAGAAGTCAATCTAATCCATCAGCATAGTGGGTGATAGGGAGCACATTCAGATGATGAAAACTGATTGTCATGGTCCATTTTGAGCTCCTCATCATGACCATGCCTGGGACGGCAGTGCAGACACCAGCTCAAGATCAGTTAAGGTCTGGAGCATCTAGCCACAACTAGCCCAGCTTGATGCACGCTTTCCAAATGGCCTCTGAAAACAGTAAGGTCCTGTTGGTGCAGTACTGTATGCGAATGAACAAAGCCCACCAGACTCAGACCTATGCCATTGGAATGTGGGATCAGCTCAGGTCACTCTCCACTGCTGTCAGAGCAGCTGTGGGTTGAGTTATCCACCCCCACAGTGCTAATTCATCCTTTATTCATAACATGGCACCAGACCTGAAGGGTGCTAGTATAAATGCTACTGCTCTTGATGCCAAAAGGGCTCTGACTTGTTGTGCCATTAGTTAGTTGGAAGAGGGAATGTGTTTGAATTTTTTTAAATTACATTAAGTTGTACTTGGTGAGCTTGGATTTGGATTCTGTAGGTGATGAGGAAACCACAACGAGATTATAATGAAGTACACTGTTGCTTGAGGTGGGCTCATAAATTATTAGCTGCAGCATAGTTCCTCACTAATGAAGGACCCTGGCTTATGGGATTTGATGCAGAAAGAAGTCTGTGCAATCTCTGAGTATCTGTCCCCAAATACAACTTTTTAGCTTGAAATTTGTTATTGAGAAGCAACCAAAATTTGTCAAGCAAAATATAGCAAGCAGAAACTTCTGCCTTTGAATCAAGTGAACAAGACCAATTTAAACCAGCTGAGGCAGTAGTATTTATGTTTTCCAGCTTTACCCAAGTATTATAAACAGCTCTGCCTAAATTCAAAACCAACAAAAAATCACATAGATGATCATAATATAGGAAAATAATTTTTCTCATTATGGGAGTCATAACTTTGCATCTTCACTGAACAATAATAAATCAAGTAAAGAGCATTAACTAAAAACTAAGTAAAAGTTTTAATTAAATCCGCTGCACTTTCTATTTTTCAATGTACATGGGAAGAGGTATGGTATGATATATTCCCTCAACTGAAGAATTTTCAAGTTCCAGCTGGACAGCACTTTAATTAACTTCATTTTCTCCTTTTTCTCAGATAAAGTCCCACTCTTACAGTTCTGAATCAATCTCAAATGTAACATTTTGGAAAAGATAGCTTTTTCACTGTGTGACTACTAAATGTTTGTTTGGATTTTTTTTCTTTTTTTTTTTTCTTTTTTTTTTTTTTTTTTTCAGGGAGCTGGAAACCTGCGAACTTTTTGTACTCCAAAAGTTGTAGTGGCATGAGGGATGTGGGGAAGCCTGAGTGAAAATTGCAAATGTAGGAAGTGTGCCCCATTTGAAGGCTGGTGTGTGCAGTGCATGTTTTTTAATGAATCGACCTCTGTTTCTGCTGTTTGCCAGCTGTAGTGTGACACTGGGGATCTGCTCAGTAAAATGATAACACTTGCACAACAAACTGTTTGTCCCTGGCTGGTTGACAAATTGAGAGCAGTGGTATCATTGCTGAACAAGTGCCCAGAGTCTTCTCCTTGTCATCCTCTCACACTGAGCTAATTGCTAACAGTCAAAAGACATAATCTATTTCACAGGTTAAAGTTGAAAGAATTTGTAGAAGTACCTGAGAGCCCAGGTGGAGGTTTTCCTCAAGTCTGACTTCATGAGTGTGGATAAATCTTCATGGGGGCTTTGCACAACTCAGGCAAAAGGCTAGAGAAAGGAATCTATCCTTAGTGGTAGCCAACGCCAATCCTTCTTTCCCCGCCAGTCATTGGAATTGTAGTCTATAGCGCATTTCACTGAGCAAAGTATGCCAGGTGTTATGCGTGTAGTAACAATAATTTATCTTCAGTTTGGATTTCAAGAGAATGCTACCAGCCAAATGGGGTTGGTCTTTGTAAACTGATCATTTGGGAAGGCTCCATTGGAAAGACAAGTGCAATGCATGGGTATCTACATCATGTTTTGTAGCCACGGCTTTATTTTCACCTGGAAATGGCAGAATTAAGATACACAGGGTGTCAGTTAGCAGACTAATAACATCTAAACCAGGGAGCTGTCTGTGAGTTTGGCACGTCAGAGAAACCATGCCACAGCATGTCACATGTAATGTTAGGGAACATGATGTTTCAATTATTAAATCAGGCTTGAAACTTAACGATTGTGGGTTTTTTTCCTCTGGATTTTGGTTTAGTGAATTTCCCTTTTCTTCCCTTGCCAGTATTATATATAGGATAGCTTGGGTCTCAGTGGCTTTTGCGAAAGCTGCTGGGTCTTCAAATTATCTAATTTACTGAAATTATTACAGTTAAACTTTCTGAGATCTCAGGGGCAATACTACTGCCATTTTTTAAAAAAAATTCTTTTTGTTACTGCTGCTTGTATTGTTACTTCTAGGACAAAAGAGCAGGAGGAAGCTTTGAGTGGAGGTATAGTTGTTTAGCTCTCTATCCTCATTGCTGAGACAGAGTATGGCAATGCTGCAGTGCAGAGATACTTGAGCTGGCATTAAACTAATTACGCTGGGTACTGGAAGCATGCTGGCTACAGCAGAGTGGAGTCCAGTATGTTCTGATTTTCCCTGCCAAAAAGCTTAGCAACTTGGGCACCAATGAACCAATAACAATAAACAGCAGTGTCTGGATAGGATTTTATGGGGGAGTTTGTTGTTCTGAAATTTTTCACGTTCCCTACGTTGCTACCTCTCTTTCTTCCATAGTCTTTTTTCTCTCTTTCCTGACTTCAGAAGAAAAAATGCAGCAAACAAGGATGACAAGATGCAGAAGGTGTGGGCAATACTTCACCCAACAGCAGATGCCTGACTGCAGCTATTTCTCACATGAAGAGTCCATGCAATAATTTCTGTGTTAGGCAAAGCCAAATCCTTACACAGAAAATAGTTAGAAATTGATTTGAATGAGAAGATAGGACAGATTGTGGTGATCAGAGGCAGGGCTCAAGCATACTGACCATCAACTCCACTGGTCCCTTTTGTCCCCCTCTTCTCCATTGCCCATGCCTGTTATCCCATTCACCTTGATCACCTCTCGTTCTCCACCTTCTCTCAAATCAAAACCCACCCCGATGACACCTTCCACACATGTTCCACTTTTGCTACCTTGATATCCAAACTAAGTGTTTCTGATAGGGTTACCTAGCCAAGCATTCATCAGTCCCTGGTGGCATAGCAGTTTCACTCCTCAAAATCTCCCCACTTCTCCACTCTGTTATTTGTGAGGTTCGGCCATCTTCACATCACCCCCCCTTAACCATCAGTGAAATTTGATCATTCTTCACAGCATCATCCCTGATGCTTGTTACCTTCGCTCTCTGTTTTCTGCCATGTAGAGTAACTCTCATGGTTGGTTCAGTGAGCTAAACCTCAGGGCATGGCCTGATCATCTGCTAGTGTGCCTTCACAAACTGGAAGGGAGAAGGACTAACAGCACAGTCACACAAATTGTGTTATTCAGATAGCCACTGAAGAAATTATGGTGGAAATAGAAGAAAAGGAAGACTCAGAGACCCTTGTTGAACAGGAAGATGTAGCAGGTTGATCCACAGACAGAAAGGACAATCCACAGAAACCTGCAAACAAGGACGGAGCAGATAACCTACTAGAGGAGAGAGGACTGTGGAGCACACCAGCTGCTTTGAAGAGCAATGAGAAAAAGCAGAACTGGGAAATGGACTGGCAAGAGAGGAGAGGAACCACTAGCCTGGCAAAGAGAGCAGGCACACCTCCTACAGTCAGGAATGACTACCTGAGGAATAACAGGGACCATATAGGGACCAAGAGGGAAGGTAAAATGATCTGAAGACAGAAGGAAGGACAGAGGGGTCAGATTAGATATGTATACCAAAACCAGGCAGAACTAGAATTTGCATGACCAGATTTTCCACCAGGATAAGTCAAGAGAACAGAAAGATGAGCTTCCTCGATATCTCACTGACATCTCCAGAAAGAATTACATTAGTTTGCTGATGAAATTTGTTTATGAAGAGGATGACTGTGTGTCATAGGGGCCATAAGACCTCAAGGAACTGGGCTGTGGAAACCTGACTATAAAGCTCCAGGAATGCTTTGGAGACTAATATTGAAAATGTTTGCTTTGGGCTTAGTTTATTGTCTGGAGATTATAAAAGTGAGAAAGGCAGGTGCACCTTAGTCCATAACAGGTTGATTGTAAGCTACAAATGTCATGCAGCCATGAAAGTGACTAATGAGATTCTACGGATGTGTTGAGTGGTGTACTGCAGAAGAGAGAAGGAGGTCTCACTGATATTGTTGGCAGTGGTTTTGGACAGCCACATGTTGTTCTGGTCACCCGCCTTTAAGAAAAACAGATTTAAACCAAAGGAACTATAGTCAGGCAGATTGCCCTTTCCTTTTTCCTTTTAGGAGTCTAAATAATATTGATTTCCTCAATCTGGCCAAAGAGGTGCTTAAGGACATGTTTTCTGCCTGTAATTTAACCACAAAGTAGTAAGCAGAAAATGTTGACACAAGAACAAATAGGGATCAGTTGGGCACAAATATCCTTAGACTGGATGTGAAGGATGTTTCTAATCAAGAGAGGGGCAAGTGTCTGAAATGTGCTTCCAAAAAGTGTGTTGGCCAAAACAATCGCCAATAACAACTAATGATGTTTACAAGACAGCTTGATCAAGTGTAAGTGAATGTGTTTGCAAGTTGGTGTTCAGCTTATCTTGTGACTTGCCTGTGCTTTGGTACCTAGTGCTATTGTCAAAACAGAGCATCAGGATTCAACAATGAAGTGTTTGTAAAGTGGATATGTTTTCTCCGTAAATTATAATAATAGCAAATATAGAGCAGAAAATAGAATGTATACTTTTACTCCAAACTGCTCTTTGTTTTCTGTGATTTTTATAACACTTTTTTTTAATTTTTGAGGATCTGAAGTGTAGAAGGAAAGATAAATTTTCCTTAAATTTTGATGTTTCAACCTATTTTTACTGTTTACAAATGAAGACCAAACTTCTGAAAAGTGCTGGCAAGTACCTTTTTCCCTACTCTACACACCAGCAACAAAAAACCTAACAGCCTGCTGTACTTGCCTTAGGTAATGGAGACCTTGCTGTAAGTTTTAATTCCTACAGAAAGGAGTCTTGACTGGAGTTTTCTATGACTAATTGTGTGTCTTGGGCATCCAGGAGGACATTTTAATGTCCTCATGATTTTGCTTTCTCCAGAAACTGCATTCAATATCAGAGAAATGTGTTTAGTGAACTATGTTTTTTTAAGCAGAGGAAGAAGAATTGATATTTTAATAAAAAATAAATAAAAGATAATAGACTGTGGACTAAAATGATTTGCAGGATAGCACACAATACCTAGAAACTTTAAAAGTACCTACCTTAAAACTCAAAACAGACCTGAGTGACATTGAAGACATTAATATTTAGTCCTAGCCCAAGCTGTTGACTGTGGCGGAGGGTGGAGTCCTGGAAAACATAAACCAGTTTAAAAACTTCATTAGGATTTAAAAAAGCTCATAAACACCACTGAGTCTTAAAATTTTTGTTTTTTCTTAGCAGAAGAAAAAAGAGGTAAGAGAACTATAAAAATTGGAAATACAGAGATTTAAAACTCATGTGTCAAACAGATTGATTAAAAATTTTAATATAAGATTTAGAACTTTAGCATTTAAAAGTCCAGCTCCTTTTGGTACCCTGGATGCGGGTATAAAGAAGTATTGGATGTGGGTATAAACTGAGGATAAAATATGGTATTAATTTGCACTGAAGTAGCAAATATTTTACAGTAGTTTCAGGTCATTAATCTGTCTTCTAACTAAGAGAACTACATTAATAGCTTGTGGGATTTACAGGGCAAGCATCAATTTAATGGTTCACCCCAAATTTGGGGAAAATAGGAAAGGGCAGGATACTAGAGGATGTATTATATCTTGATGCATTAAAAACAATGACAAAACTTTCTTAGCTAAAATGGCCTCTAGATAGTTTCTAATTCCAGTGCTGCTGCTGACCCTTAATTTACTGTCTGCAAAATGGAAGGAACCATATTTGCCCGCCAAGCCTTAAAATTGACTCTTCTTCTCATAGCTCTGTCTTGAAAAGTAAAATAATATGAATTAATATTAAGTTTTACTTGCATTTTTGGAGACGGATGGGGTGGGGGTTTCTTTTCTTAAGTGTGGCCTCAATCTAGGAAAGGAAATATATCTGCAATGAAGTAACAGAAGATACCTGCAGGATCACACAGTTTCACTTGTAGTATATTCTAAGCAGCTCATTGGAGTCCTGCCTGTATTTTGTCACTAGTCACTATGTTCTTTACACCGTAATATTTCTGACACTATATGAGAAACCTTTTTTTATTCCTTGTTGTTGGAGATAGGGGATGCCTTTGTAAGTGGTGAGAGGAGTGCATTACGCATTTTGCAGTTTATTCATGAGAAGGCTCAGAACAAGAACTGGGAAATAATATCATAAGTTAATAGCTGAAATACTATCTTCACAGACTAGAGTCATCCTAGTACAGCACCTATAAATCAGTGTTGATGCAGTGCATCATCAGATATGCAACCTTTTTTAAGATGATAATTCTCGTAATTTGGATATTAACCTTGTTGTGTGTTGTACAGACTTGTAATCTGTATTTTTTTGAATGATCCCCACAGGTGGGACATTTCTAATGTGAAGTCATGCTGTGAGACACCTCTGAGTATGCTGGGAAGATGGAGTTATAAATATTCATTGCTTTTGCAACTTTGGGCTATGAATGTTTCAAATTTTATAAGCTAAGCAGAACTAGGCCTAGTTGGAGAATTAAAAAAAAAAAAAAAAGCCTCAGAACTTTGGTAAATCCAGGTGATAAATAAAACAGAATGGGTAAGAAAATGAGAGTTTTTGAACCAACATGCCAATTTGATTATGAAAAGTACATAAGCACAATGCAAAATCTAATCACTTATGACAAAACCAAGTCCTGCTAGATTTTCCCTCCCTTGGAAATAGAATAACTGCTTTGCAGTCTGGTTCCATCACTGAAGAACAAAACATCATATGCTACAGATTTGGCCATCTCGCAATTTACTTCCTGGGTCTGAGGAACAAGCATGGGTGCTGCCAGGCTCCCCTATGCTGTCCCATCCCTTCCCATGGTGGAACCTTGACCACTGTTCATGGGAAATATGATCAAAGCAGTTACCATGTCATGGTCCTGGGGAAAAAACTGGATTCAATCATGTGTAATGCCACTAACAGTTTCTTGCAACTGCATGTCTGACAAGGAAGGAATGCAGGACAGTAGGAGCTCATTTAGTTCCTTTCCTACTTAATTTTTCTGGGTACAGAAGAAGGACTCATGAATGGTTGGCCTCTGCTGTATTATCCAACAAGATATGGTAAAGCTCGGTCCTCAAGCCTTATTCCTGTGTCCAGGTACAAACGTGTTTGGGATTTTTGTTTCTTAAAGAGTAACTTTGCAGATAAATTATCTAATGGAAACTATAATTTAATATGCCTCCCCCTGACCACTGATGGATTCCCCGGGTTTATGAGGCAGAAGTTCAACATGAACCGCTGCTGCCGCTGGGTTCATGAGATCGCCCCGCTTGAATCTGAAAATCACAATCCTGCACAACTCAGAGTGTAATGGTTTTCCTACTGGGATGGTATGCAGTGTCCCTTATGTCACAGGTGGATCTCCAAACCTCTACACCACTGGCTATTGAGGGCCCTTCCTCCTCACTTTTTTTTTTTTTTTTTTTTTTTTTTTTAATCCAGGAAAGACTCTAATATCAAAAGATGATCACATTTTCCCAAAATGGAATCTATGTTTCCAGTCAGCCCTGGAGTTCATCTTTGAAGTGCCAAAAACCCCCTAGCACTCAACCACCTTAAGGCCTCTCCTTATTTGTATTTTGTTAAGCAGTATGAATTCAGTGGAGAAATCAGGGATGGCTACCTCGAGGGTAACTGGAAGGAAGGAATTCTTGGGATCTGTCATGGTGGGACATGGTAGCACAAGACATAAAAATGGATTCCAAATGTAGATCCACATCTACACAAACTCTACTGCTAATGTCCTTTTTTTCTACTCTACATGAGATGTTGGTTTGCAGTTAAACAGATGAAAATTTGATAATCCCCAATGACCTATTTTGTTATAAGATTATGGGATTTTGTAAATCAGTGTGTATTTCATAATGACTAGAGCATAAGAGTGCTTAGATATGTATAGCTGGGACAGCCAAGGCAGGACCTGAGTCTGGGACTCCTCCCTCTGTCTCTTTCTTGCTATTTCTTTTGGTAAAACAGGATTTTACTGAAATCTCCTGGAATGCATCCTACTGTCACCTGCAGTTCAAGTTCCATCATACCTTAACAGTTAGCCCCCTGTCCAGGGACACCCTACCTGAGATGGGATCCTCAGGACTATCACTGTGAGACACAGCAGGTAGTTCTTCTATTTCTGCCACTATACCAATTTTCTATTTTTGCTCAGTGTGCCAGTTGATCTATTTATGAAGCTACAGTGGAAAACAAATCTGAAATGTTGCAAATTATAAAAATGACCCTTTTAACAATTTTTCTTATTATCATGAACCTAAAGGGAGAGGGGAAAGGGGCAAATGTTTTAAATTGCTTTCCCTGCTGGACAGAGACCTGCAGGACAATGATGCTGGACCATCTCCTTTTTGATGTGATAAAAAAAAGCATAATAACTCTGTAAGATAGTTTCCTGGTGCTTATGGCTCTTTAACAAGGCTAAGGACACCTTCTTCCAAAAAAAAACCCCAAAACTGTGTACTCAAACAAAGTAGAAAGCAAGTGGAGAAATGATTAAAGCCACAAAAATCTTCTCCTCCAGGATCTGGGCGGCAGCTTGTCCCCTCCACCTCCCCAAGCTTGTGTGATGACTCATATGCATTTACATTCCCTGTGATTCACATGGCATCTGCGGCTACACATTTGTTGCAGGATCTTGTCTTTGAACAGCTGGTGACAACCCACTTCCTCTTGCTTTCTTCAGCAGAGATTTTTCAATTGTTTCTTGTTGTTTTGGTGGGAGACCCAGTGTTGGAAAAACAAGCCCATTTACCCTGATTAGAACCAGCCATTTAAGCACTTGCCAATTAACAATCCATTTGTTATTCTTCTAAGGACTCAGGAAATACTGTCCCTTTCTCTCCTTTCACTTTCTTCAGATGTGATTCCACATGAGCAGAGCAAAATCAAACCCTTGTTATATAAAATGGTATTAATATTTCCCTTGTTCTCCCCCTTCGTTTTGTCTTACAGAGTTGGACATTAAGGGATCCTTTGCTTTCTTCAAGCTAATCGTAATTAGCTCAATGTCGTGATAACCATGCTGTCTCATTAAGCATAGTGAAACTACCACTAATAATGAGTATTATAGACATGACCTTCAGAAAAACAAACAGGAGAACATCATGCTTACATTAGAAACAATGATACAAAACGTGATTAATTTCAGTTTTTTGGTGCCAATTCTACTAACAGGCATTAAGAAAAATAATTTAACATGCATGTGTTTTTAGCAAAATTAGAGACAGTCTGGTTTATACTGGTTTAGTACACTCAGTGAAACAGAATCCTTCTTTCAGGGATTTGATCTCAACTATCTCTATGAAATCATACACTATGTTTTTATACTTTTGGAAAAGTATATACTAAAAATTGAGCTTAATGCTTAGCTTCTGTTTTTTTCTTTTTGTCCCCTCATTCAAAACATCTGGATTTCCTTGACAGGGACCACTTTTATTTTAAAGAAGTACTAAACTTTCAAGTGAGACCATCTTGTTTCCATTTTTTAAAATACAATTACTTGTAGCAGACAACTCCAGCAGCAGTTACTTGAAAAACTGCATATAATCCTATCAGACCTGAAGGCAATGAAGATAGGGGCTCTTCTGCTTTAAAATGTTTGCTGTGTTTATTACTGATTTGACAGCTATGCTGTTCTGCAGGAATTTTCCAAGGGTTTTTTTTGTCACCTTTTCGTAATTCAAGTTGAAGTTACAATCAGTATTGTTTCAACTGTACTGTTTATTCCCATAAGTAATATCTGCTCATATCTTCTATAATTTGCCTGTCCCTTAAAACATAGGTATACTTAGGGTACATGGCTATTTGGGTGTTCAGCATACCTCTGCAGAGGTATCATCTTTGACAACCATACTCTGAGTTGGGTTTTCCATTGTAAATGCCGCACAGTTCGTGACTGCAGAGGAAAGAGTTCTCTTGGAGGGTCACTCTTGCTTCCTACAATTGCTGCATATGTTGATTGGCCCTCTTTAATACACAGTTCTCTGGGTCCTGAAATTAAATACTGAATAAGCATAGATATTTACTGAATAATTGCCAAATTTGTTTTTTATTTCTTTGTTTCCTGTGTCAAGGGAGGATTTAAAATCATTTTGCTGCTCAGGGGAAATTGAAAATGGGATCTGCTTTTGGTTCTCATTTGACTTCCCAAGATAGATCAGTTGAAACCTGTTACAACACTAATTTACTTAAAGATGTATTATGAGCACTTTGCTAAAATGCTGAGGGGAAAAAGCTTTGCTTTTGCAGTTGTTTGGCCTGAAGCCATGATTCCCTATGAAGCTGCATGAAGAAGCCAGAAGAGAATTATCCACATATTTTTATGCATACAACTCTATTGAATTGATTGGCTTGTGAACCTGTGCCCTTCTTAAAATATATTTTAAAAGGCAGTAGGAGCTTATAAATGGGCTGAAGGTGGACCGTTTCTCTGTAGTTGTGCAAATCAATGACTGATGTGAAACATTTGGATGAATCTGCTCCCTCGACCTGACATCAAAACAAAACATTACTGCCTTATAGACAGAGATGAAAGGTTTCTCATTTCCTGAAATGCAGGGCGAGTGCAAAGAGAAATGCCAGAAGCCTTGATGTTCTTTTTTTTTGCAACAAACCGTAAAGGTTAGTTGCACATAACTGTTAGATAATTCTCATTGTATTAGCTGTAATTTCCACTTGAGCACACCTTCGGTCCGTGGTGCTCTACGTCTGAATGCATAACATCTCTCGGTCCCTGGGGCAGTATTGGTAACAATTTACAGTGTGGCATAACCACAGGTTATGCCTACTCTATGAATAGCAGTGTCATTTGTCATGTATTTGAAAAGACTGCCTGTTCAACATAGCTGGTGACAAATTTTAGGTTGAGATAGATTTGTCCTCTAGTTCACAGACTGGCTCTTTTTATCCCTGCAGCATCATTCACTGCAGGCTAAACCTTCTGTGCCCTTTCCATTCTCTGAGAGAAGATAGATCGGTAGATAATTGGATATTCAACACCCATGTTTCAATTATCCTATTATTTGAAGAATCTGGTGCTTCACTTAATATTCTTCAAATAGTTTTCTTGATTATTTACTATTGCAAAGCTGGGTAAACTTGTTTGCTTCTCCTTTTCTCTCTGCCTGAATTTGGTTTCAGAAAGCAATCTCAGAGAGAGAGATATTTTGGAGCCCTAATAACATGCTGCTGTTGTTTGCTTTGTTGCTGCAAGTGGCAACATAGAGTATGCTTTACCTTACACTATGTGAAATGCCAAGAACGGGATACGTTCTTTTTATTGTGTAGGGTTTTTTTGTTGTTTTTGTTTATTCATTTTTGGTTTGGGTTCTGTGAGTTTTTCCAGAGCAGGCATATCTGAAAGCTATGATAGTTGTATTCAGCAAGGATTTATCTATAATATATAATTACAAGAGTTCTGTGTACATTTTCATGATGTATTGGAGGGGTTTGTGGTGAGAAAACAGCTCAGGACACATATGACAATATCTCACTTCTTTCTCTCTCTCCTGTCAATTACCCTTGAGTCATCCCACTTGCTTAAGCTTCAGGTCAATAGAACAAATTTCAAAGCAGAATCCAGTATGTGCTGAGACACTAACTTCATCCGTGCCTGTAAAAAGTGAATATTTTTTCATAATCCTTTTCTCCTAATGTGATTGTTTTTCTGGTTTATTCTAGAGAAGGATCCTGATGCATGTTCAATGTAGTTTCATTTAAAGAATTCCTGCATGTCCTTGGTTTCCATCAGCATGGACTTTATTTCTGTGTGTGTAATTTCTGTGTGAGGAAGAATCATTAGTTCCATTTGTACAATCTGCAAAAAGCATCAAGTCCAGAAAGAACAAGGTTTATCACAGAAGTTTGATAAGGTGGATAGAGTCTCATTAGGGAGAATAATAGTAAATATTTTGTCATGTGTTCTGGAGCTTACAGAATACTTTTATTTATTTTATTGTTAGTTTCAATAATGCGATGTTGTGCTGTTTGTCCTAGACAGTACCAGTTATTTCGAAATTGAAAATTTCCATCCTTTTTCGTATTTAGTTTTGATGTAAAATTAGGCAAAATGCTGAAATGTCAGAGTTCCATTAAATTGGAAATAGCACTGTTTGTTTGACATTTTCAATCAAAATAAAATATTATTACATTCCTGAAATGGAAGAGAGTTCCTGTAGCGTAAAGAGAGTTATAGTACTGGTCCTTATTCTATTTCATGGTTACCAGCCGCTACTGCAGTTCCCATATTGTACCATAGGATTCTTATACTACAACGCATGGAAGAAATACATCCTGAGAGATACAGTGCATTACAGCTGGAGTTCATTAAAGATCCTTGCCCAAAAAAAGAGTTGGGGCTGGAATTAAAAAGTAAACGATGCAATGTAAATACAGGGAAATGTAGGGAATAGGGAAATGCAGTGTAAAATAAAAACATCTGAATTTTCCATGTTTTCCGGTATTTTTCAGTTCAGTGTTTCTACTAGGCTCTCCTCATCAGTCTGTTTCTAAGTATATGGAATATTTTATTATGTATAACAATTACTCTATTATAGAAAAAAACTTCAAGGGATCAAGATAGAAAAAGAGGCAATGGTTATAAACTGGAAGAGGGGAGATTTAGATTAAATATTAGGAAGAAATTGTTTCCTGTAAGGGTGGTCAGACACTCTGGGAACAGGTTGCCCAGAGAAGTTGTGGATGCCCCTTTCCTGGAAGTGTTCAAGGCCAGGTTGGATGAGGCTTTGAACAGTATGGTCTAGTGGAAGGTGTCCCTGCTTATGTCAGGGTGTTGGAACCAGATGATCTTTAAGGTCCCTTCCAATCTATGCCATTCTATGATTCATTCTGTGATCACAGTTTTTTCCCTCGTTTTAGAGAATACCACACTAGAGAAGGTTAAAGTGGGTGTACGATCTTTCATTCTGCAAGTGCAATTTCTGGATGTGGAGAGCAATAATTTAGTACAGATTTTAGGGAGATTTCATCACAGTGGCCCACTGCAGAAAGTCATACTGACCAAATACTAGTGAAATTGTTCAATCACAAATTGGTTCTGAGTGCAGAGGTGGGTTTGCAAGCAGGCAGGCAGAGTAGTTGTCCATGATTTCCACAGAATAGATCCAGTAGTGCTGCAACTTATCCTGTGCAGGATGAAAGATGGGAATGGGTCCAGGCTTGAGCCTTAGCCTTTTTTGAGGAACTTCCTGTGTCCAATACCATCCCTGAGCACAGTCAATATTTCTAAAGAGAGTATGTACAAAATTCATAGAATCATTTAAGTTGGAAAAGACCTTTAAGATCATCAAGTCCAACAGTATTTGGACTCAGGATACCATGTAACCGTATTTGGTATTGGATACCATACCTTCCATTATTTTTAGGAACTGGTTTCAGTTTAACTCCATATCCAGTGTTAGCAGCCAGATTTAAGAAAAACAAACAAAAACAAAAATAAAAAAAACCAGAAGAATGGGGATAAATGAAGAGAGAGTTAGATGTTCTTTATTGTTTCTCTATGGATATCCCAGATAAAATATGGCATGTCTGGTACACCCAAAACTTTCATCTGACACATGAAGACTTTTATTTTACTTGATTTTATTTTTGTCTCCTAAATAATCTTCTTACTTTTCAGAAACATGAAAGAGAAGCTAAGTAGGCCTCAGTTTCTGTTGGCCAAAACTATATAGAATCTTTCAAAGGAAAGTACACATTTGGACACAAGAAGGTGCAGATGCCATTTAATTTTCTTCTTTGAACATACTCTGGTGAAAAGCCTGCTGACCTTTTGTGAAAGATGGCTTCCTGAGAATATGGTGAATTTCCCTTCCATTCTTCCCTCTCTCTAGAGATCAGTTTGTCTTCTGTTTATAGAGAGTAAATCATCCACATCATACATCCATGGATTCAAGAACCCAATTAGCCTTTAATCTCTTTGACTTTTTCTCCTCCACCAGCTGTTGATCATATACTTTGATGGGCAAATCTACCCATCAAAGCCAAGGATTAGACACCTATATGTATTTAGGATTATAATCATATGACAAACTATCTTATAGATGCATGTAAAATGATAGGAAAAATCACCTGCTGAATTGCATTACATCAAGAACAGTTAATGAAATAAAACTAGGATGTTCTGGGAATTCAGATACATACAAAAAGTTGGAATATAGACTTCATGTTTATTCTTAAACATTCAGAGCTTTTCCTGTTTCTTTGAAGAGAAATATGCACACAGGTTTGTTGTGAGCATTAAAAAGTAATGATCTGATCTTTCACTCCCCATATTGCTATTTGTTCCATGTCAGCAGCCTCTTAACAGATTCACTGGCCTCTAAGCTAAAGCTTGTCACAAGCAAGAGACAAATGCTTAGAGAGATTTCCCTCTGTTTGATCCTTGTAGTCAACTTTATTTCCTCTACAGAATTCCAATTATCCCATTAAACAATGAGTCAGGATGCTTATATTGATACAGGTGCCTTAATTGGTTAATTTATACTGATGCCAGCCCCAGCTAAGAATTCATGTCCCTGAGGCCTCCTTAGATAACCACAGTTCCTCCTAAGCTGCAATGATAATTCTTTACAGGCACAGTACTTGAGCAAAACATTTAGACCTACGCACAAGCACCCCTCACCACACACTAATCTGTGTTTAGCCATATGTATACATGCTGCTGAGCTTCGATTTGCTTCTACCTTATAATTTCTAACCTATTTAGTTTTAATTATAAGACTGCAATTATCCAACACTGACCGTATGCTTTTAAAACCAATTTGCAAGAAAAAAGTCATAATAATGTTGCTTTTTTTAGTAGCACTCCAAAGCAATTAAATACTTATTAGATGCCAGAAAATTCTACTCTAGTCTATCATATACACATTTATTTGCATATGCTGTCTGGTGAGTGGCATCATTTTCATTATTGACTTATAAGGATGGAAATAACAGATGGATTATTTACTGGACCATCTTTAACTCTGCATCAACCAAAATAGCTAATTAAATGTGTAACAACTTTCACTGACACAGCTGGGAGATTTTAAAATCAAGGTGAAGAGAAGGACAGGGGGTAGTCTGTGCTCTATAAGACTCATTCTCACCATGGTGAGAAAGCAGGATGTCTAGTCTCATAAATCATCAGAGAAACCAGACAGAACTACAGGTAGATTTAAAAAAATAATTTCCCCTGAAATCATTTTTGCAAGACAAGACAAACCTGCTAGTTAACTGCCAGGATTATTTTTCCAAAACTGATGAATGGCATGAGCAGGAGCTTTTGCTATAGGCCCTAGAAGGAAGTTTCCAAGGGAGTTATGGAAGAATTAAGTGTCCCACTCAAGAGATTGTAATAGTTGTTCCTTAACTTCATTTCCAGTTTAGCTTACTTCACCTATTTAATTTCTTTCCTTCTGCTGATGGAAATTGAGAACTCACCTTCTCCCCTCCTTACTCTGCTATTTTAGCTGTCAGCTTACAGGCAGAAACGGCTGTAGAAGAAGGCAGTGCCATCTCTAGTTCATAGATGTAGTCCTGTACTTGCCAAAGCCATCAGTTTGTAGAGAGCGAGGAACTTAACCTGCGTCTTTTGAGTCACAGACTAGCATCCAGAATGTGGGATGATTCTGATTTTCTGTTCAATGGAATGTATCTCTGTTTATCCTTTCAGAAGATACACTCAGTTCTTATAAAGTAAATTAAAAAGCAGTTTTGGCCAACAGTCATGTACAGTACTTGTTTTGCATTCTCTCTGCTCTGGTTCAACTATATGACCTGATACCTCCTTGCAAATGTGCTAGAAGCTTCCAGTGCATATAATTTAAATGGTAAAGTAATGTAGTTTCACTGGAAAAACCCTCATTCACTCCAACAAGATAGTCATATCTGCAGATGAAACATTCCAGCAAAGCATCTTCTAGTACACACAAGCTAACAGGAAAAAATTGTCAGTGGCTTAGTCACCATTCAGCTGAATCACCGATCTCTTTAAAAAAATAGCATGGTTATGGGGAGGGTGTTCATCCCCCCTTTATTAAATTAGATTAAATGCAATACAACTGGCACTCTGCAGAGGTATGTTTTGGGATAGGAAAGAAATCTTTTTCTTCTTGTGGGTATTGGCTGATATTTCATATTGCTCAAGTAGCATTGTTGATAGACCAGGGTGCCAGTTGCTGCTATGCAGCAGTATGAAATTATGTCATTTCAAAATCTGCAATCTTCATGGGCTGTGCTTCTGGAAATGATCACAAAAACAGTGAGGAATCTCCTCCCAAGCACAAGTGAACTGTACAAAACAAGTTCCTGTTCACAAAAAGCATAATCTCCACAAGAAAATCATACTGTATTTAGGACATTTGCCTTAGGGAACCACCTAAGGTGGTGACTTAGTCCCCAGACTAAGCTGCCCTTTTGCCTAGGCTCCCCAAAGACAACAGCTGGAACACCCAGACTCAAATTGCACAAAGCAACTCCTAGAGGACACAAATACATTTTGTAGTTCTGCGTCCTAAGAAATTCAGCTGAGACCCATTCCCTTTTTCCAGAAGATCTATTGAAGTGGTAGTTCTGTATTTCTGCAGATGTATGTGGTAGTATCTGGTATTTTTATTGCTTACATATAGTGTGCACCTTTAATGTCTTTCATGAAAAGTTTGTTAAGAAAGAGGGTAGACAAAAACGAACAAGCCAGTCTGGGTTACTTGAAAACCTATCCAAGCTTTCATCTCATATTCAAAATGCAGCAGTTCTGAAAGTCAAAGCTGAGTAAACTCCAGCAGGTACAGCATATTCATCATGAATATCAGAATTTGTGAATTATTGTCTCTCCTCAGTGAGTATGTCTGAGTATGTGAAAAAAATTGACAGAAGTTTTCCTATCTCTGAGACTTCTGCAGTTTCTTCCGTGGTTTCTCTGGTATCTCCAAAAATATGAATGCAGACTGAAGGTTTTTTCCCCTCAGGTGAGACACTTCTTGGATTTCTCTGCTTTGTCTGGCACCATCTTCATAAAAGATTGAGAAATTTTATTTCTGCTCAACTCTAAATATGCTTTATCATTTGTATCCATCCTCATTTTCTACTGTCAGGAGCAGCCCTCAAGGCATCATGAACTGGACTTTGTGGCATCACAGGCTTGAATTGCTGACCTTGCAA
This sequence comes from Antrostomus carolinensis, assembly GCF_000700745.2. Classification (NCBI taxonomy): domain Eukaryota; kingdom Metazoa; phylum Chordata; class Aves; order Caprimulgiformes; family Caprimulgidae; genus Antrostomus; species Antrostomus carolinensis. Next base: position 849 of record NW_010323854.1, on the reverse strand, counting down.
TGACAGTGCTTGTGAGATTTCCAGATAAATTTTATGCCATCAGGAAACTGATTGCTGTGAAAAAGTTTCCAAACGTTTGAGTCTTCATTGAAAGCAACTTCAAGCCTTCATGAAGTTTACTCATTAATTGCTAGTATTTGCTTTAGAGCATCTACAGCTAGGAAGAAATACCCAAGATGTGCAGGGAATTTGAGTTCTGTCAGCTTGCAAAAGCCACTGAAACAATTTTATACTTCTATGTGTGTGTTATCGCTACATATATTCTGTCAGAACTGGAATAAACCCAATATGGCCATGCACTTTCCAGATAAGAATGGAATATCCTTTAATATTAGAGTAAGGATACCCACTAACCACAAAAGGTTTTCTATATTTAGGCAAGTCATTTCCAGAACTGAGAGTTTTTGTAGGGGAGTCTGTGCTGGACAATAGTGAGGAGTCTGCAGCAAAGAAGGAAGATGGAGAGATCTTAGATAACTGTAAACCAATCCTATCCTTTATTATTCTTGGATTTAGGCTTGGTCTATCCTGAGGTATCCATAATAAGCTGATAGGGCAGGTGAACAAGCATTCTGCTGGGGAAGCTGGACGGGGAGTACCAGTGAGAGAGAGTTCATTCTGCAGGAACATGGTTGAGAGAGGCTGGGTTGCAATGCTGGGGTGGTAACACTGCTGTGTTTCCTGAACAACATACAGAGCTTAATTTTCAGGATCTGAATAGTTTTAAACACAGTGATGAGAGGATTTAGAGCTCATGGGTAAGGATTAAAGGTCAGACTAACATGGTGACATAGTAGTGGGTGTTGACTACAGGCCAACTGATCAGGAGGAGGAAGTGGATGAGGCCTT
>NW_010323853.1:9288-59030 GCF_000700745.2 Antrostomus carolinensis | reverse complement strand
CGGAATGAAAGTCTTGTCAGATTTTACCGAGAAGAGGGTGCGGAGTAAGACTTAACAAATTCCTGTAGTTAGGGACACGTTTAACGGAAATTAACGTGCCCCAAACTGCATGTTGGAGCACATCTTTTCTTATACCGCTTTCCCGTTCCCTCCGACTTCGTTATAAAAAGGAAATTAGTAACTTAAACTGTAACTAATTTAATTATGCTAGCGCTAATAGTTTGTCTTCAGCTGGCAAAAGTAAAGAAATTCTTAGTTGTCTAAATTCTCTATGCAGCTTTTGTGCTACAAGACCGCAGAAAAGTAGATAAAGTTCTGCAGGTAGGAATTTTTTTTTTTTTTTTAAAGTTGAGCTTGATTTTTTTTTTCTTTTTTTTTTTTTTCCTTTAGACTCACAAAATCCATCTACATAAATAATGGACTGTAAAGCTGCAATGACTGCAGAGTTATACAAACAAATTCAAGCCAAGCTTTAAGAAGCTCACTTGAATAAATTTGAACAGTAAAGCTGTGGGATGTGAATAATCTCAATAAAGTGGATGATGATGTGTGTGGGACACTCTTCACTGTTCCGTTTCAGCTTGGCTGATCCGTGCTCCTGCTAAACCAACTGCTTTAAACTTATATCTTATATATATATCTTATGTCTTCTGTGAATGCTGTGTAGATATCCATAAAACCTCAATTTTTCAAAAAGGCATCTTTGTGTGTGAAGATTTAGGGACTAAATACTTTTTGGAATGGCTTCTCAGAAGTTTGGCCTCTTGTATAAAGATGTCCTGAGCACAGGAAAATCCTAGAGTGAGCTCAGCTCATTTACCTTCTGAGAACTTGTATTTTCAGACCTAAAAACATAATCTGTTACCTTAGATCTAAAAACATGATCTATTACCTATTAAATTCATTGACAAAAAAAAAAATAGTAGGCTTTGTTGTTAACTATACTAATTTCTAAAATATTTTATTTTAAAATGTCACTGAATGGTATTTTTTCAGTATTTGTTCATTTTCTTTTCCTGTTTGGACAACAAATTGGCTTGAGTTTTCAATCAGCTGCGTTTTCAGACTCTTAGTTTGGTAAATCTAAGTTCATATGAAGGAAAAAATACTAGATATTAAAATTGATTTTAATTACTTGTCTTCTGCGCCGTAAAGCTTTCATTTCAGTTGACACTATTTCTCCAATTTTTCCAAAATTATTTGCCCACATTGGTTGCCTTTATAACTTCTGGTATTAATACATGTCTTTGTGTATTGAAGACTTAAGCATAAGGCTTTGAAGTCTCATGCTGCACTAAACCTTGGCACACACAACCCTAAATTAAAGTTTTAAAGGCCTGGTTCTGTACTCACAAAATTAATTTTTGGCCCTCTGAGGTAGCAGGGGGTGCAAAACAACAATTGCTTGTTCGTCTGTTCAGCAACAGATATTTTATTAATTCTTCAGTGTTATTTGACAACAATAGACGCTAGGACTAAAGAATTGGATCTAAAAATTACAGAGTTATTATTTTGAATATTTATCTTTCTAGTATCACCTGTGGACAAACATTTTGGGTTAGAGCTTGTAGCTCTGCCTGCCTGTTTTGTCACTTCTCAAGCAGGATCCCTTGTTGAAATTCATGGGCAGCTCTCCTTCAGAGCCGCTGTCACAATCTGTCCCCGTGTCATTTTGCAGATAGCATCAATCTATTTCTGACAGCTTTAAAATACCATCTTGACAGAAAACTTCTGCAGCTTGCTGCTGTTTTCCAGTACCTTAGTGATGCTGCAATGTTTGTTTGCGAGTATTAAGTTCAAATATCACCATATAAAGACTTCAAGGTACTGAAGACATGGCTTATTTTAAAAAAAAAAAAAAAAGTGGACATGGCTAGATTTAGGCAACTAAGCAGGTGGCCCAGACTTTAAAAAGCATTGAGCATCTTGTTATTACAACTGCAGACACTTAATTGTCAAAGGCTGTCAGTTTATTGTCAATTGTTATTGACTTAGCCAATGTTTGTTGGAGAAACGTCTTTCCATTGTGACTATTTATGGCTGGTGGGTTGTGGCATCAATATCTGTGGCTAATGAGGGGAACAGTGTTTTGGCTGGGTTGTGAGTAGGAGGAGATTGTTGTGTGCCGTGTAGTTGATTTGGCTCGTTGGGTTTCCAGTCTTCAAGCATGTGATGCTTCACAGCCAAGTCTTGAAGAGTAATGTAGCCTCTATTCTCCCAACAATACAGTACAAGATTTTGCTATTTAAAAAATCAAGGATCTGGAAAGCTTTGTGGATTTGCGGTCGTTCAGCCTGGAGAAGAGAAGGCTCCAAGGAGACCTTATTGCTGCCTTTCAATACTTAAAGGGTGCCTATAAGAAAGACGGAGACAGACTTTTTAGCAAGACCTGTAGTTACAGGACAAGGGGAAATGGTTTTAAACTAAACGAGTGTAGATCTAGACTAGATAGAAGGAACAAACTTTTTACAATGAGGGTGGTGAAACACTGGAACAGGTTGCCCAGAGGTGGTAGAAGCCCCATCCCTGGAAACATTCATGGTTGGGTTGGACGAGGCTCTGAGCAACCTGGTCTAGTTGGAGATGTCCCTGCTCACTGCAGGGGGGTTGGATTAGATGACCTTGAAAGGTCCCTTCCAACCCAAATCGTTCTATGATTTTGTGTTTCGTACTTGAATGCAGCTGAAGCTACTTCTTGCAGTCATTTTGATCTTGAGATGAGTTGATGGATTTATGACTGATTCTGTATGTGAGTTTGGTTGTTTTCACTTGTTCTTTTACCACATGATGGCTCTTAAGTGGTGCTTTTATTGGCAGATGACTACGCAGTGAAAGACTGAACATAAGATAGACATTCAGCTGATAACTTTTTGCAAAAGATCTAGAGATCCTGCTGTTCCAGTGTAGGGCGTTTATATTGTTTGAAAACAACAGGAGCATGGTGATGAGATGTGTGTAAGATGGGCACAAACACGGTTACTCAGTTAGCAATTGCTTTCTGTTTGAGTGCATTGAAATGCCCATCCTGTAGCCTGGTGCCGGCTCACGCTTTGGCTCTGTGCGCGGGTGGATTTGTCAGGATGGTGAAACTGCCCCTGTGGCTCCATCGCTGAATTCATTCGAAAGCGCTGAAAGAATAAAGGAGCGTATTTGGAAGGTGCCTGTATGATACCTGGACTGTGAATTTCTTTGGGCACTGTGATTATTGGTAACAATTTAGCATAGAATTTGTTTATGCCAAAAAACCCCCACATTTTAATTAACCTTTGTGAATAAAAGAGGAACGTGAGCTTTTAAGAAATAAGTGAATTATGTATTTTGGTAAGAATTAGATTTTTTTTTTTTTTCCTTGGAAATCATTTCTATCCAGATATGGTTAGCACTATGTCCGTGATAGTGTTCGATCCTGCAAGATGCCTCTGCGTGTTCTGTAGCGTGCCTTAGCTGTGACAGGCTCTGGGCATTGGAGAAGAGCGCTCAGAGGGTTGAGGTTTTCTTCCCGATTTCTTTCTTCCCACTACTTTAAAAAGGGCTTTAAAAGACTGATTAATATCAGAAATTGTCCAGCATGTTTATGGCTTGTACACAAGTTGATTGGAGGGGGAAATAATAAAAAGAATGAATGAAACTGAAGCGACTCAAAATTACTTCACAGCCCAAGAAGAGCTTTCAAATAACAGAGAAATGCTGAGCGTATTCCAGTCTGCAGGAAATATCAAATCTGTTAACTGTGACTCAAAAGTCTGGTGAGCAGATGAATTACATGACTGTTAGTGAGCACACACGGCAGGGACGTGCAGTGTCTCTACAGAATTTACTTGAATGCAAATCCCACTGTGCTGCGTGTTACAGACCCTGTTTGCTCAGTGATACGTGTGTGTATTTCATTAACGAGACTCCGGCCGAGCTCTGTACACCAGGAGACCATGAGTGCTGGAAGCAGGGTTCTCCTGTGTTTCTGGCAGCCCATTTAGGAACAGTCGTGTTCCCTCAGCTGGGAATTGCTCTGGGTTGAGATGACCTTGTGGACTGCTTGCAGCACAGGCTGCAGTTCCTTACAGAGACTGGCTTTTAAGATTTTTAAATGTAGTGTCTTGAAAACTTTCAGTTTCTCTTCGTAGCTTGTTTTTAATAGTAATTTTTCACTTTGTTTTGGGAAGATATTTACCCACAGGTATCTTAAATCAGCTTTTTTAATGGTCTCATTTTCTCCAGGAGTTCCCCAGACAAGCAAGCTTGCTTGTACTAGGTAGACCAAGTGATTTCCCTGAAAGACTGGCAACCTTGTCATAACTTAGCAGCCCAGGTATCTCCCTTTCTGATTTGATAGCATCTGATCAACTAGGAGGAGAGATGGTAGTATTTATTTCCAAATTTTGAAATGTACCATTCTTCAAGCCTAACTTTTAGGTGAAAGAGATAGTAAGCATTACTGAACTATAGATCTAGCTTACCTTTTTACAGCATTTGAAGATTTTTTTTTTTTCCCATGAATGACAACAGAAGATATATCCTGGGAAAGGGGAAAATAACTCTAAAATCCATGCGTATGTCTAATATATTTCAGTTTAATGCACAGTGACTTTTTTTTTTTCCTTCTCTTTCTCATTTCAGGAGCCTCCAAGATGAATACTACAACAATGAGCCCACTCACTGTTACTCCACTAGGTTTCATTCCAGACTTAAAAAATGCCACCCTTGTGCCTTTCAATGAAACTGCATGTGAAAACTGGAAAGAGATTCATCATCTTGTTTTCCACGTGGCAAACATTTGCTTTGCAGTTGGACTGGTTATTCCAACTACTCTGAACCTGCATATGATTTTTCTGCGAGGCCTGCTCACCATAGGTAGGAGAATTATTCTGGAGAGATTTAGAACCTTCTTATGACAGAAATAGCAGTTTGGGACTATTACAGAGCTTTCTCCTTGTCCCTTCAGCTTACGGTGGAATTCCAGTGTATGTTCATGGTTGTTGTACTCTGATGAAGGTGTTTTTGGTGTACGTGGGGTCCATTCTGACCCTAACAGACCTTTTCTAGAAAGGTTATATGTCCCTAGGCTCTTAAAATTTCCCAGAAATACAACTTACAACATCAAACTGAAGTGGATGTCAACTTGAAAACAAGTGGACCCCATTTACTTCAGACCTGACTGGCTGCTTAAAATTAATTAAATTCCAAATCATAGTTAAGTCTGTGAATCCTTAAGACCTTAATTTAAGGTTTCAAGTAAATACTGGTACTGGAGATTGGCTGGTGCACTGGTTTAGTGTGTCTACAATAGGTGAGGTTTTCCTTGAGGAACTTGATGTTAGCCCACATGTTCTTTAAATATGGGTTCAAACATATGGCATTTGTGGGTTACCAGCATTATTTTCATTGCCAATTTAGAGGGCAAGCTTTCGATACAGGCTGCAGTCTGTGTTTTCTGTCTGTTTCCTCCACCGCTGTAAGCATCTTGCCATACCAAAATTGTACTTCAGAGGGAAAACTGAATTTGGTATGCTTGGGACTGAGCAAGCGTGGCTTCATTTGTAACACTTTTGCAGTCCCACAGCTATTTTGGAGCACCTGTACTTTGTGTGGGACAAGGTCTTTGTGATCAAAGGAGAAGGAGTAGTGAGTCATTGCAGTGTAAGAAAGATAAACCCGGGTGTATCACAGCACAGAACATACTTAAGTACTTCCAACTGAGAAAGCTTATTTGTACAATGGTGCAGGCCAATTTTATGATAGAACTTCTATGGTTGAATTTACAATGATCTTGCCTTTTCTTTTTTTATAGCTATTATAGGATAATTTATTAAAACAGACTGCATTGATGACCAAGGGTCTGAGCATTGCAAGATCTTTTGTCTGTGTAGTTCTCGTTTTAAAAGCAAAATGAGTTCTGCACTTGTTGAGCTTGCTGCTTTGGTTTGTACATCTTGTTGCAGTTTGAAGAGATGGGGAATCAAGAGGTTTTTCAGGCTGAGGTGGCAGCTGGAAGCAAATTTACTCTGTGGGCAGCAGAAGAAACGAAGCCTGGTTCCTAGGGATCTGTCCTCTTTGCTGCGATGACCCTGCTGCACCTCTGTGCTGCTGCTCTGCAGTATCGCTTGTCTTCAATACTTCCAGGCCTCGTATCCTCCTATCCCTTGTAGTCTAATTAACCAGCTGATCAGGAGTCATCACTATTTGATTTTTTTCTGATCTGTACATCAGGTCTGTCTGGCCAATCAGCAACCCAGGCAGAGTAGATAATAATGAATTCAGCATCATCTTCAGAGAGAAAGGGGAAAGGAACACTAATTTGACACCTTCTCCTTCTCCTTGTTGTCTTCACATGGTAAACATAAGGGAAAATATATCTGTGACCTCTCTATCAGATGGTAGGTTCACAGTTATCTGGGAGAGACTGATGCATAATCTATCATTTGATAAGTATTGTCTTTGTAGGCTAAAAATAGTATCCCTAATCATATAGTATGCCTTATCTTTTAAAGCAATTGTCATCATTCAAAGTAAAGTAACTAAAAAAAGACTAAATGTTTTCAATTTTTACTTTGGTGTCATACAAGAGAATTCAGGTTCCTGCTGTGACCTTGTGAAAATGCAGCATTGATGCTGCCTTTAAATTTTCAAAAATATCTGTGTGTGACTTTAGGAGGTTTTTGTGCAACTACTGCTCACTAGTTGGATATGAATGTTACTGATATGAAAAACAAGCATTCAGTTCTAGGCTCTTGTTTGTCTAATTAATGCAATACTAGTAATAAAGTTTTGTGAGCTGCTTAATTTTCTTTTTTTTTTTTTTAACTTACAATTTTCCCCTGTCCCATTTCTACTTCGTTTTAGTAACAGATCATTGTGGGCTTTACTTTTCTCTTTTCTGCAGTCCTCATCTGAATTATTGTTGCTCCAGTCTTACAGCCCCATGCAGTAGGTCTGCAGTCTGCTGTCAACCTGCTCTCAGTGCCTGTTTGTAGCATTGTCGTGATTAGCTCGTGCTACCAGTGCATGCAGTGGTCCAACATAGCCTAACTGTAGTAAAGCTTATAGAATGTATTGCTTTGCAGTGTAATTATACCCAGTGGACATATTCTTGATGGCTTCATAAGAATGGGTTTATTACTCAGTGAAATTTAACTTCGCTTTTTTTTTTTTTAAATTTTTACAGGATGTGCATTGTTCATCGTTTGGGCTACACTCTACCGTTGTGCCTTGGACATAATGATTTGGAATTCTGTGTTTTTGGTTGTCAACCTCTTACATTTCATATACCTCGTGTATAAGAGAAGACCGGTATGTATACCAGCTAAATTGCATGAGCAGTCTAGTAAGATGCAAGAAAAAGGAAGTCTGCTTCGTGTTTGCTGGACAAACCAGTGGATTACACAACAGCTCCTTTGGAGTTCTTTTGGATGAAGTCAGTTAGCCACTTGAGGGAGGATGCAGACCATAAGTATGACCTGATGCAGTACATAATTATTTCCCTGAAATCCATATTCTTGAAAAATTATTTTACTTTAGAAGTTACTGTTGGTTGATTTTTACTGTTGTGTTTGGTTTTGATTTGGTTTTGGTGGTAAGGAAGGGGTTACATAGTTTCTTTGCAGAGAGACCAGAAATAGTAGTCTTGAAAAATTATTTTACTTTAGAAGTTACTATTGGTTGATTTTTACTGTTGGATTTGGTTTTGGTGGTAAGGAAGGGGTTACATAGTTTCTTTGCAGAGAGACCAGAAATAGTAGTTTGGGGTTTGTGTGTCCTGTTTTTTGTCATTTTGCCCACCCTCCCATTCACAAGAGTACATGCATACAGACCTCCTGAACTAAAATCCTACTAAGATACTTAAAATTGAGCATTCCAGGACAGTAATTTTTTTTTTTAATTCGGAATTTGGGAGGGATCAAACTTTCCTGCCTCACTTTCAAGTCTTGAACATCCTCTGTGGTGGGAAAGGAGACGGATACATGATAAATGCCCTAATGCATTGTTGTTTCAACATAGAAATGAATGATGATGTCCATTTATATGACCTTCACACTCTTTGCTTTGCTGACAAGTGCTTTAGCCCGTATGTTTTGTACTGCCACATTCCTTTTAAATGCAAATGACAGGTAGGTGAGATGCTACTACCCTTTTTGAAGATCTGTGGGACCCAGAGAAAAGCAGCACAATTGAGTTAGGGGTGGGAAGAGCAGTATTAAGTAAGATGATCACAGAATCACAGAATGTTGGGGATTGGAAGGGACCTCGAAAGATCATCTAGTCCAATCCCCCTGCCGGAGCAGGAACCTAAACAATTTTACTCAGGAAGGCGTCCAGGCGGGTCTTGAATGTCTCCAGAGAAGGAGACTCCACAACCTCCCTGGGCAGCCTGTTCCAGGGCTCTGTCACCCTCCTTTTATCCCATTTATGGCATTCATTGAGTTTTGAGGGTCATGTCTGGAAACTTTGCAACTCCTTTTGCTGCCTTCAGAAGGATGCATTGGGATAACTTTATGCAAATGCACCCTAAGAATACAGTTGAAATATATACCAAAAGTAGAGGATTCCTTGCCCTGTCTTCAGCTAAATGTATATCCAATAGAAAATAAATTTATTTTGTATTATTCATCCAGAAGTATATTCTGTTTCTGCGAAATTATTAGCAACCCAGCCTTCTGTTAGTATATGCCCATAAAAACTAGATAGTATTTAATATAATAGTTGCTATTATGTGCCAATCAAATATTAATTAAGTGTTAAGTGTTCAAAATGTTAATATTGCATTCTGTAGCCTTCAAAATCTAAGGCAGATAGACTTATTTCAGAATTACAGGAATATATATGGAGTTACATTATCAGCAGAATAACTCTGCCTTTGCCCAAAACCAGACACATTCTGGAAGTGTGGAACAGCTGGTTCAAAAAAACCAAACAAACCTATTTGGAAATAAGCTTCACCAGGTCAATGCAGCTATGCAAGAAAGCAGCTGGGAAATCAGCAACCTCCTCCTTTCCTGGCAGCATAAAGCTTGATTTGTGTCTTGACTAGAGGATAGCTTAAAACTAGCTAGACTGATCTCCTAGATATTTATAGATGTGTAGTAAGTACTTCTACTCACCTAAATTACTCTTAGAGAGTAATCTTCCCAGTTCAAGGGTAGGGTTCCTCTTTGGTTTGTATTGCTAATGCTATTATTTTAGATTATTCAATCCATTTATGTATCATCATCAAGATACAGGAGCATGGGGAAAATGCACCGTGTTTCTGCTAGTCAGTCATGGCCATGCAGCCCAACGCACCACACCAAATAACAGCTGTGATAATGTAGAGCCAGTGAAGCCAGACTCTACATGTTTGTGCCTGCAGTTCGATATCCTATGCAGATGCTCTCATCTTTAATATAGGATGGGCTCATGTTGCATTATTTTCCCTTAGTGAAGCATGTTCTGCTTCCCCTCAACCTACCCACCAACTTAGCCTTTTAATGTCATCTTGAGACCTCTAGTCCTTTGTCAGATGGGACAAGAATTGTCTAACAAAGTCAGAAATTATTGCAAAAGGCAGGAATGTACAGCTCATAGAAACTCATTTCCCTGGAAAATCGAGCCTTAAAACCTGTAGTGAGTTGTGCCATCTGTTCTTAGATGGTCCTTGGGTTCATACCTATCTAACCTTCTCCAAAATTCCTAATAAAAGGTTATTGGAGAATGAAGGAGCATCTTGGGAGGAAGACACACTGGTTTGTGGTTGAGTAAAACAAACAAACAAAACAACCCACCAAACAAACAAAAACCAAAGCCAAAATACCAAAACCTTGCAATGTGTAAAGCAATACTGAATGAAGAAGGAAACACACTTTCTTCTGTGATTATGTGATTGCAATTGTATACTAAAAGCTATGCTGGTATAGGTTGGGGTTTTTTTGTGTATTATAATATAGACTTTATCATACTGAAGTGCCAGCTGTTTTCATGGAATTTAGTAATTTTTTAAGAAGAATTATTTGTAAGCATGTGGATACTAGAGTGATAGAAGTGGGTGAAGTACTCTATAGGTGGGTTTTAAAGAAGGAATTATGTAAGGACATGTAATTTGACTGATAAACTGTCAGTCACCAAAGTTGGTAGAAAGTTACCTCTAAGAGAGGGAGGACTGGAGGACCTGCCTTTAACTTTGCTCTCCATTTCTATACACCTTCCTTGCCGGCTATGGAACCACAGCAGAATGAAGGTGCTGGGTGTTCCTGTAGACTGTGCACCATTCGCGTGGTGCAAACCCACAACTATTCTTACACAGAATAAACTAGAATTCTGGGCAGAGAACATTAGAGGAAATGTAGGAAAATAGATTTTGATGATTGTCTTGTAAAGTACTATGTGAGTTAAGGGTTTTAACTTAAGTAGAGCCAGAGCAAGCTGTCAAGGAAAGAAGAATTTAAAGGAAATGAAAGGGAGCTGGTAGAAGGGCTGAAGTCTTCACCAGTATGGCTAAAAACAACTGCAGAACAAACTCCAGTAGGCAACCACAGTATATAAGAAGAGGCTAAAGGTTAAATTGCTTCTGTCTTCAACAAGCTGATAAATTGAGTACATCTACTTACATGTGTTAACAAAGAAAGGGTTCTACCTACAGCAGTGTTCCTCCAGTGTGGAGTACAGATTCACCCAAAGGTTACCATCTGCAGGGCTACATGACCTTAAAGATTAGCCAAGAATTAGTTCTGGTGGACTAGTCACATAATGGTATTTCTTTGTATATTCAGACTTAAAATAATTTCAGTATTTTTCTTTCCATTAAGTTTAAGAAATTACAGTATTTATTAACATTACATTAAAAATATTATACTATTTTAATTGGTGTAAATCATAATATTTTCAGTAATTATTTTTAAATGAGAGTGTTTTTTGGTAAAACACCACCCTACATACCTTAATGCTAGTTCTTTTTCAGGTTTAGTTCTCAGCTTACTGTTCAACAATGAGATTATATAGAAATTTTTTTCAGAAAGACCTGAAAGGAAACTTAGTGTAAGATAAGTCTTAATTATTTTTCCTTTAGAACTTTTATTCAAGGCACATAATTTAGGCAGAACTTCTAAGAGTGAATAGTAGTTGAGTTGCATAACAACTTTGGGTGGGTTCTTCTACTCCACAGTAGTGAAGTAGAAGAACCATCCAGGTTTGAGTAGGTAAGTCCTGCATAAAGAAGTTTAGTATCTAGTTATTTTTAGAACGTACCTAAATACTTCCTATGTCCTGGCAAGAAGACCAAACAGGTCTTTGCACCCAACTTGATCCATGGTGTGGAAACCATTCAGAGAGCTACATTCCAACTTCTCTGGCTCTTGAATGAAACCAGAGGAGAGCAGGACTTCTGAGGGGGCTGGAGTTCCACCTGCACCTGTAGACAGCAAGCTTGTGCTTCAGCCACTGACACCTGAGATGTGATTCAGCCACAGACTCCGGTGTTTGACTTTGTGCTAGAACACTGAAGGAGCACTTGCACAGCTAGTAGAGGCAAGCGAAGAGGTCTGGCATTCACCTGAGTGCAGTGCCTGCCATGCTGTATGCTCACGCCTGACTGTGTCCTAACTTGGATATGACACCATCAGGGGACTTTCCTGGCCAAGGTCCCAGGCTTGTGCTTGAGTCCAGCAATGTTTAAATATTCTTTGTGGTGGTGTTTTGGGGATTTTTTGTTTTGTTTTAATACTCTAATCTGTCTAGTTCTTTACATGACTCCCATTGCTGTATCTGATCATGGCCTAGGATTTGTGCTTTACTTTAAGGTAATGTGTGTACCAAATTACAGTGAATGTAAAACTATTCATTTCACCTTTGTCTCTGTATGAATTTCTGGACTGTAGCTTTTTCTCTCTGTCCATGTCAAAGCATAGCATTGTTCTGTAGGGGAAGGATGAGGAAAATTTAGCACTGGAAAGATTTAATGAACATTCTGTCTCGGACAGTGAAAGTGCTTACACTTGTCTTAATGAATGACTGATAATAAGTAGTTAGTCAGCTGCATTTAAAATAAGTTTTCTGAATGTATATGCTAACGCTGTGTATCCCACTATGATCAAAACATGGTCTTCCACCAGTTCCATAAACAACAAATGTGACATGATTGGATTGTAAGTTTCACCTTTCTTGTTTGGTGATGTGAAACCTCTCTGGCATGTATGTCATAGATAGTAATTTAACCCTGACTTTTGTAGATGGGTACACTCCTCTCTCAAAATACACTTTTGTGGTGGTGAAGCTTACAGTGCTTAGTTCAGATCAGTGTCCCTGATCTCAAACAGAATGAGGGAGTTTGCAGGAACAGTCTTCCATGTGAAGACTTCCTACATGATCCTTCTGGTGAGACTGGAGTTTCTACCAGAAGAGCCACCCTAAAATAAATGTCAGTTCTGTTGACTCTAAAAATGAATGACTATGTCTTGACATTCTCTCTAATTTTGGATAGAGAACAAAGTAAAATAATGAAACCACTATTACAGATGCCTTTACTGAATCTCTCTGTTTTTCCTTCATCTTCTTCAATACTGAACTGCTTTTTGAAGACAGATGTGTGGGAAATAGAAACAGTGAAATGTAGGAGGAATATCTAATACTTTTAATTGGGAAGTGCTCTACATAGTCATTGACTGCTTGCTTAGGTAGTCTCAGTCACATTCTGATGCTTACACTGAAATATTGTATCGTTCAGGACACGAGCACTTCCAGAAGTGAAAGGCCTGTGAGAGGAAGCATGTAATATTGTAGTCTAACAATTGAGAACATTTTCGAAGAGTATGGATAATTAGTTGTGGTCTCTACTTCTGCAGTAGTAGCTTTACTTTCTGAAATAGGAATTGGAATCATCTTGTCTCACTCCATCCATCTCCAAGTTAAATATCTAGTTTAAGCTGGTTGTCCAGTGTAATTCAACCCACCCACCCAATATCTGTTTAAGATGCAATGGTGACATCCCTCTCCACTGGCTAGAGAACAAGCCTACACAACCATTATAAGCTACTAACCTAGCTTTGTGTAGTCATAGGTGAGATGCATTTCATTGCTACTCTGTAGCAGTATGAGGGGAAAAAAAAAAATAATGGATTGCTTCATGCTGATCTAAACGGTAACACAGTGGGGAACTGGAGTCTGGCTTTCAGATTTGCACTTCTACCATTGCAGCTGTGGTCTGAGAACTGTGGGAACGCAGCTTCTCTGAATACTGGGCTCTAAATACCTAGTAAATTATGTCAATTTAAGCAGTAGTTGAAATTATATGGAATCGGGGTAGTATCCCAAACAATATATGAATCTCTGTTGCAGACTATGATCAGCAAGCTTACTTGAAGCGATGCCTGGTAGTCACATGTGTCTTTTTAGTTGTCTTACACATTCTGTTTATTATGAACTTGAAGGCCTTTCCTACAGAAAACTAGAGAACTAAAAAAAAAAAAAAAAGTCTTAGGAACTAATTTTGAATGAGATTTTCTGTCTGCAGCTATTGTATTGCCCATCTCAAAATCAATTTTATTTGTTCATACTCACAAATGATGTTTTTAAGGGGAGGAAGGAATGGAAGAATAATTACAAGTTAGTAATATTACAAAATTAATAATTGATATGTTCAGTTGTTAAATATTTATTTTATTAAATGGAGCATGCAAAATAGCAGAGTTTCTCTTCTGACCAGAAGATTATTTCTGTGCTTTTGACTCCTTGGAGCTTTACAGATTTGCCTTTTTTAGTCTGAGTGGAAACTGAAAGAATCTGATCAGTGTCTCTACAGAGCTCTGACTCGGAGCTCTGGCAGCAACCCAGAATATTTCAACCACTGCTGAACAAAACATTACACCTACGGGTATGGCTCATTTGGAATATAACCCATGAGCATGACTGGAGAAGCAGTCAGCTGCACTTGTGAAGGGTCTGCTACGAGGGAGACCATCTAAAATATATCTACGGTGTCCAACCTGATCCATCTTTTAAGAAGATGGTTACGCCTGCTTTCTCTTTTAAATATTGTACATTAGAGGAAGATCATGAAGCCTGAATTATGTGCTAGTTAAGGGATTGTATTAGCATTCCAGGGTCAAATCCTGTCCTCAGGTCTGTTTACATTGTTTTGAATTCATGAGTCTTGGGAGCTACTTGTACCTTCATTGAAGAAGGGAATTTATCTCTGAGTTGCAGTTGTCGTGTATAGAAAGAGGTGCAAATTAAATTGGTATGTCTGTTAAAAATGAAGGAGTTTCTGGAGAACCTGTGGGCAAAACCAATTGTCATCTGACTTCACAGGTATATGGAATATATTTTGAAATCAAACAGTTTAGAGCAATCTCTGACACAAGACAATTTTTCTTGCCAGTTTAATTTTAATCTTTGTTTTGTCTGTGTAGTTGTCTTCTGAGGTGTTAAAACATGGCATAATGAACATACAGGAAATTAAAACCCTTGGTTTCATATAAATGTAGTCACTGGTGGAGGATTTAATTATTAATTGATTCAGTGTGAAACCAGTGTCACTTGAGTTCAGATGACACGCTGGGCATATGTGAGTCCATCAGCCAGGTGGCATGCCCCCACAAGTGCCAAGGGAGCTGGCTGATGTCACTATGAGGCCACTCTTGATGATCTTTGAACAATCATTTACTAGGAAAAGTGCCTGAGGACTGTAGGAAAGTAGATGCCCCCGGTTTCTTCAAAAAGGGTGAGAAAGAGAATCCAGGGAACTGCAGGCTGGACAGACTCACCTCAGTCCCTGAGAAGGTGATGAAACAACTAATCCTGGAAACCATTTCCAAGCACATGAAGGTCAAGAAGGTGATCTGGAGCAATCAGCATGGGTTCACCAAGGGAAAATAATGTTTAACCAACCTGGTTATGTTCTGCCATGAAATAAGTGGCTGGGTAGAGGAGGAGAGAGCAGTAAGTATTGTCTGTCTTAACTTCAGTGAGGCTTTTGCCACTGTCTCCCATGAAATCCTCATAGAAAAGCTGTTGAAGTATGGACTGGATGAGGAGACAGTGAGATGGATTGAAAACTGTCTGAATGACTGGGCTGAGAGTGGTGATCAGGAGTATGAAGTCTAGTTGGAGATCTGTACTGTACACACTACACTAGTGTGTATATTAGTGGTGTAACCTAGGGGTCAATACTGGGCCCAGTCCTGTTTAATACCTTCATTAATGATCTGGATGATGGGACAGAGTGTACCCTTATGACACAAAACAAGGAGGAGGCCAGAAGGTTGGGCAGCCAACCAGAGGGACCTTGACAGACTGGAGAAATTAGTTGACAGGAACCTCATGAAGTTCAAGAAGTGCAAAGTCCTGTACCTGGGGAGGAACAACCCCATACACCAGCACATGCTGGGGGCTGACCAGCTCATCTGGAGATGCTGGTGGGCACCAGCTTGAAACACAGGAGAGTCCATCTGAACATCAGGAAACACTTTTTTTACTGTAAGGGTAATAGAGCACTGGCACAGGTTGCCCAGAGAGGTTGTGGAATCTCCATCCTTGGGGATACTCAAAAGCCATCTCAACATGATTCTGAGCAACCTTGCTCTAGGTGACCCTGCTTGATCAGGGAGCTGATGAACCTTCAGAGTTACCTTCCAACTTCCACCATTTTGTAATTCTGTGACTTTATTGTTAATCTTGTCTGAACATTTATATTCTAGCCCTAATGTTCTTGGTTCTGATAGCATTTCTTGGGCAGAGACTGATTGACAGAATGTATAGAAGAAAATATAGAGTTTTTATTAATTTATTTTAGTCAACAAAATGGTGACAGTGTAATGAAACAGAAAGATGCATTTAAATGTTTTGAGGAGGCAGTAATTCACATTTGATTGAAGCTTATGTATGGACAGACTAAAAAAATCAAACAGAATGCTTTAATACAGTTGTGGGTACTAAATGTACATATATACTGTCCACAAAGTGCACCAAAAAAAAAAGAGTAAAGTAAAAAGTGAAGTCTGCAGGTTTGGCATATCCTTTTGTTGATCTTTTGTGGAAGTCTAAAGGCTGAGAAATCATGAGATTATAACAACAAAGTCACATAAGCAGCCTTTTGTCTTCCTGCTTTGCAGTTTAATAATGAACTGTATGCTGGTTCTGTGGGATTAACCCACCATCTCTGCCCACTGGATTGTCGCTTCCAGAGTGTTCTCATGGTGTTCAGTGGCCCAAATGTGGGATGGATCACATCAGTGACTGACGCTGTGTGCGAAACACTCCAACTATGGTTCCACACATCTAGGAAGTTTCTGCCTCAACTCTATTTGTTCTGTATTTAAATACACTTGAAATGTAACAAGGAAACTGTCTCAGATTTCCAAAAACTTTTCATTATGTTTGGTTTACTGTTTCACACACACAGGTGATTTTACTGAAAACAGCTCAGGGAGGATTTTTGATATGGAACACATATATCTCTTGGAGGCTACAGACTAATAATTTCACCCAAGGGAGTGCTCTCCAAGGGAGGAATAGTGACAGTTTGAAGCCCTCATGGGCCTCAGACAGCCTGGGGCCTGCCATGGTCATTCTGGATTCCCCACTTCCTCCAGCCACAAGGTGACCAGAAGCTTCTTGATTCCCGTTTTTGGCTGCTGTGTCAGCAGAAAAGCAACTCCTGGACTCCTGTGCTGCCGCCTTCTCCCCTGTTCTTAATATTAAAATACACCATTTTCTAGATTGCTTTTTGTAAACTTGGAGTATTTCATTTGTTGAAATATTTTCTTCTTTTTCTGCCTTTTTTCCCTTGTTTGCTTTTCCTTATTCTCTATTCTATGTCTATTTTATCTTTCCATTATCCGAGGCTTATTGTTCTAATTTGTTTTCCTCCCAGCAAATAGTCAGGCATTGTTCAGGCTGCCTCTGCTCTCGGGGAGGCTGGGACACTGTCTCATTCCCTGCTGCCTTCATTCAAGAAAGACTTCCAGGCTTGGGATTGCAGCCAACATCCTTTCCCTCATTGCTGCTGCCTGAGTTTGGGTGGGCTCCTAGATGTGGGAAGTTCAGCTGGCAGTATTTTTTTTTTACCTCCCTCATCACACGTGGTTTCAGTATGATGGGTTTGTTTTTGAGGACTCATCGTACCATTTTTTACTGCAATTAAGCCAAGAAGCTCAGGGATGAAAGGGGCTCCCAGGAGAGCCTGAGAGATGGCCAGAACAAGGTGTGCATGTGGTATGAAAAATGCCGGCAACCTCATTTTTTTTCCTGTGTAATTCTGGCCCAAGTCCTATTTGCTGTTACATCAACAGACGCCTCAAAAGATTTCTTGTGTCTGATTTAACGTGCCACTTGGATGGAACAACATCCTAAAGCACCATTGTGCCAGCCTGGCTAGTTTTAGATAAGGTTTTGGTCACCCTGTCACAGGCAGTGTTTGTGGATAGATGTCACATATTTACCAGTTCTTTCCTTGCCTAAACGTAACAAAGATATTCCTCAAATATAGCAACTAAAATATGCTGTACAGTCTTACCTTTTTTAACAAATGCCTCTGTGTTTATTGATGTCTTTTGTTTTTGCATTCTAGATCAAGATAGAGAAGGAGCTTAGCAGCCTCTACAAGAGGATGTTTGAACCTCTCCATGTGCCTCCAGAGCTCTTCCAAAGACTAACTGGACAATTCTGCAACATTCAGACTTTAAAGACAGGTCAAGCCTATGCTGCAGAAGACAAAACATCGGTTGATGACAGGCTAAGCATCCTCCTGAAGGGGAAGTAGGTTCTGTAAAGCCTGGGGACAGTCTTATGTTTTGTGTGATGGTTGAATAGATTAGAAAGTTGTTGGGGTTTTTCTTAGCTTCTTAAATGATGATGTTTGTAGCATGTTCTGGTCTGTAGCCAAATAGTCTATAGCCACAGACTATTCTGTGACACTCTTTTCAAATGACAGTGATGTCTCTTACTGTGAGGATATTTGTGTGTGCAGCTCCATGGATTTTAGTGGAAATTATATTTGTATAATACCAAAGGCAGTGTCTTCCAGAACAAGAAAGAGATTTGTTTGAGTATTAGATATCTAAGGCATCTTCGCAGTGCATTTTCAGGCTTTAAGGTTAAAAAAAATTGTACATGAGGGAAGGAAAAACTATCCCTCCAGCAGGCTTTAAAACAATGGGCCTGTTGGAATTGATTCATTGCACTTGTAGGTGCCAGCAGAGAGGGGCAGGTGCACTGCCCAGAGGCTGACAGGACCCAGGTGGGAAAGGGTAAAATAAATGCCTATGGCCAGGCTGTGATCTTGAAGCTCTTGCTAAGTTCTGGACGGTATTTTAAGCAGTTTCTGTTCATGGCAACAATGACATCAGGTTTCATTGTTTTTCTTTGAAATCATTAGCTGCTCATTAATGCAAAGCTAGTTATCTAAAGGAAGCCTGATTCTGGTCTGGCTGTATGGAATAACCCTTCAGACCTTTTTCATTTTGAATAGCAACGTTTAGAGGATACGTACCAGGTCTGGCAACTTGAGTTGGCTGGCAGCCTGTTCTGCTTGGAATCAGTAGAAGTTTAAGCAGAGCTACCCCAGGGTAGCTCTGGGGCTGAAATTCCAGAGGCTGAACATATTTTTGCCTGTTACCTGCTGCTTTACCATTGTCAGTAATCATATCAAAATTTAGATTAAATCAATCATCCTCCATGACTTTAAAATGCTGTTTCATTAACTTTTATTTCCAGAATGAAGGTGTCTTATCGAGGGCATTTTCTGCATAATATTTACCCCTGTGCCTTTATAGATTCTCCTGAATTTCGATCAACGCAGATGAACCGGGGTGAGAAATTCCAGGTACACTTTGATTTAAATGTGTATGAATGAATGAGATAATAAGAAAACAGTGTTGATTTTTACCTGCATAATTTTTCTAACTTTCTAGTACTGCTGTTTTGTGATGGACCATATCAAGAGTAACTTTTAAAATGAAATGCTGCAAAACAGTATTACAATGATGTTTGCTGAGCAGTCTGGCTTTTGCTCTTCTGTTCTCTTTTACTGTTTGCAAGTTTGTTTTGTGTTAAGAAATTCTTCAGGACAAATAATTTAAGAGAGAACTTTACTGGAAAAGAGGTGACGTGAGCAGTCTCTCATCACTGGTTCGAAACCAGAAAAGGAAAATTAGTTATTGTAATATTTGATGTTACTAAAATGAAAGACTGAAAATTCAGGCACTAGTAGTTTGAAATTGGTGTTTATCTAAATGTATTAATGCTTCCATCATCTTGAAAGTTGTTAAAGCAACATAAGCTGAAACAGATCACATTGTTTTGAATACAAATACTCCTATGGAGGACAATAAGCTTATAAGAGTAATATATAATTTCTCTAGCAATGTAATTATGCTAGTACATTAAAGGATATCTTATACTATAGTTTGTGGGGGAAAAGTACTGTTAGGGAAGTGGTTTGGGGTTTTTTTTCACACAGTACTGAATTTGCTCTTCTGCTGCCTCTTACTTGATGTTCTTTAACTGTGTATGTGTAGTAACAATGGGACAATGGCCGACTGGGTACATCCACACGGATACCCTGGCAGAAGGGGAGGGAGGGAGAGCAATGTCGCCTCTAAAATCAGTGATTGATGTCATATGTTCCAGTCAAACCCTAGGCTTAATGCCAAGGAGAGAGAGTTGCCCAGGGGTATTCCTTGTGCAGCAGTGAGGTGTCCTGCAGCACAGCCACCCTCTTGGCACAGCCTCTTTCTCTCATAAGCGACTGGATACGAGTCGGTCCCTCTGAAGAGAAAAGGCTCACGCCTCCACTTCTGCCTGGCTTGAAAATAATTGTAATCTGGCACGGTGTCCATCCTTCACTCTTGAGTTCTGCTTGTTACAGCCGTATAAACACTCTCAGCGTTGCCATTGCAAGAGGACAGGGATTCAGTCTTAAGGACCCCATCTGCTGGCAACGCTGTGTATTCGTCCTCAGCCTGTGCACTTTTATTGCAGTCTGTGAAGTTAAAATCCATGAATACTTGACAGTTTCCCATTATTTCTTTGGTTTTATATGTTTTTGTTTTTTCAGGAGATAACGTAATAGCAGAGAGCACCTGATTTTTCTGTAGATGACTGACTTTCCCTTGCAAAACACACCGTGTTTTGGTGCAGGTTTTGGTGTGCCATTGCCCTCTGCCGGCACAGGGGGACAAACCTGGCAGGTCCAGGCTCCCTGGAGAAGGGTCCAAGCTTCTCTTGTAACTAGCGGTAGCTGAATTACCAGTAACTGAGCACATAGAGCCTTAGCTCAGCTGCTAGAAGGTGTTACTTGTGGGATCAACAGGGCTGACAGTGTAGACAGAAAGGTGAAAATTAAAAAAAAAAAAAAAAATCACTAAAACCTCTTTGATGGAGAACTTTGGATACCATTTGTTCCTGTTTGGTGACAGCGACATAAAATAAAACCAAGTAATGTGTAGTCCTATGGGGATGTGAGTAGTGTCGTTTCTGTAGGACTGACTTTGTAAATCACCTCTAACATAAATGCTTTCACAGTCTGGGAACTTATGACAGATTTTCCCCTATTACCTCCCCCCAAGTTTTCTGGAAAGCAAACTGGCCATGATTATCAATTAAAAATATGATGCTAATATCTGACATGTTTTACATTTGTAACATCATGTTCTAAGGGATACCAAATGGTTTTATGGCTTTAAGAGTTATTTTGTATCTATTTTATGGTATAATTTGTTTTAAAGAATGTTTAAATGTGCTAATTTTAAAACACTTTTAAATGTGCTAATTCTGAGCATGTATTTTCTCAGGTCACCATTATCGCAGACGATAACTGCAAGTTCCTGTGCTGGTCCAGGGAAAGGCTGACTTATTTTCTGGAATCTGAACCATTTCTGTATGAGATATTTAAGTATCTTATTGGCAAAGATATTACAAATAAACTCTATTCATTGAATGACCCAACCTTAAATGACAAGGTAAGCAACTGAGGTTTCCTTTGGGAGCTTTCCTTCCCTATTTCCTACACAAATGCAGTTCCTTCAATTTAAAATCCTCTTAAAGCACAGGGGTTTTTTTTAACCTGCTGCTATCAGCTGCTGAATTCACACTCATTGCTTTTTAGCGCCAAAGTATGAATGAGTGCAACATTTCTGTCAGAAGCAATATTGGTTAAAGTTAGCACAGTAATGTGCAGGAAAGATGAATAACTGAGATTCAGAACTGATCGGCTAGTGTGTTTCTAGCCAACAGGTAGACATGATGGCTAGATGGTAGCTAAAAAGGTGCTTCTTCCCGGATGTCCTTTCTCATTAACAAATGGGTGCCTTTGTGTAAAGAAGCTTCAGGGTTTTTTCTTAAAGAATTTACTTGCTGGAGTCAAACAACTGGGTAATAGTGATTGCCAAGAAGAATAATTTCAACATGTGTTTGACGATTGGAAATACAACAGAAAAAAAGGGAATGTTAGGTTGATATGATGTAGTTTGTGGAAGGAGGCATGAAATACATATAAAATATAAATATATATAAAATATTAAGTGGCCTGAATATAATTCATTCTTGTTTATATGTAGAGGGAGTGTGTTTTAAGTGTCCCAGTAAGTGATCTGGGTGTAGTCATGGATATATTGATTATCTTGTTTTACTTTCATTTTGTCTCCTTACTTAGTTACATGGCTTTCAAGACTTGGATAGCTGCTGGTGTGGTTTTTTTATTATTCATGTAGTGGCTGTAGGGTTCTTCTATATAATTTATTTGAAGAATTTTCAACATCATCTATGAAAAGCTTCATAAGTTTATAATACATTATTTTCATATCCTATCTGTATTGATTTAGCTCACACTAACTCGGAGCAAAAATCCTTCTCATCAGCTTGCCCATAAATATCTCATGTACAGGTTAAATAGTTACTTCTGCAAAGTTCTGAAAGTTCTAGAAAATGATCCAGAAGCAATGACTGCCACTGCTATTATACAACAAACTTCAGCAGGCTTAACTTGTTGTGTCTTTATGGCTAATTAGACATTATTAGTTTTCTCAGTTTTGTACTGGCTATAGAAAGAGAAAAGAAAGAATTGCTGGAGGAAAAAAAATAGCAATAAAGCACTGCTTATTCTGCCTTCTAGTCAATGAAATAGAGGGTTACACTGTCTTGCAATCAGACCCTCAAAACTATTTTGGATCACTGTTTTCATCCTACTAATGCAGTGAGATAAAAGTGATCTAGAAGGACTGTACGATCTATAAAATATATCTTATAAAGTGTGTGCTTAAAGGTTTGTGGGTTTTTTATAAAAAAGAATTACAGGGGGATGTTCTGTAATAAAACTCACATCTACGTAGACAGTAAGTCAGTTCTGGAGTGTGGTGTCTGAAAGGAGCATAAAGTGATGTGTGCTCAGGATTGCATTCACACTGCCTCTCATGGGAGAATGCTGTTCTCCACACTCCTCCCCTTGCCTTCTCTTTTTTTTCATTTTTCCCCTCTTTTTTCCTTTTTCTCTTTTTTATCTGTTTTTTCTTTTCTCTTTTTTATCTTTTCTGTTCTCTATTTTATTTTCCTCTTTTCTCTTTCCTTCCCTCATTTTCTTTTTTTACACTTAGATGACAGCATTAGGATGCCATAACTGGTATACAAAGTCATCTTCAATACACTTGTGCTGCTGATTTCTGGCACTGTAGAGCTTCAGCGCTAGTGCAACTATTTCTTGAAATTGAAGTATAAGAGAAGTACTCATTGTAATGTTGTAACTGGTTGTTTTTAAGTGAAAGGTCCTCATCATACCTTCTAGGTATTAAAAAACCACCCAACATACCCCTCCTTGCACTTAACATCTGCACACTTTAACTTCAGTTTATACCAACTCTTTATTTTTGGTGACAATAGTCACATGAATTTAAGATTGTTGCAACTGTTTTATCACAATAACTTTTGAAAATGTATGTTGTCAAAATTAAGAGCGAGCATTTGGGAGCAGTACCTTTTCATTCTTCCTCAAATGAAAATCCTGTTGCACAAGCCCTTCCTACATAACATAGGATAAGAACTGGCAAGTAAATTCTCCTTGGTTTCCCCATTGCCAGCACCCTATGCACGTCACTTCTCACAGGCTTCATTGTGAAATGCACATATTACTGGTGTCTTTAGTGCTTTTTAGCTGGTGACAATCTCCATAGAAAATTTTGTAGTTTACTTCTGTACACAGGAGGACATAAAAGAGAACGAAAACAAATTAAGTATAGATTATTCATAAATAAAATGGTAGTAAGAAGATAAGAATATCAATTCATTATATGTTGGAAAGCAGAAAAGTATCCATTTATTTGTAAGGAACCTTGGGATTTTCTCCTACCTAAGGAGATTTTCACTGTTGTTGGGAAAACAGTCATTCCTCTCCGCATGAAGTAAGATGCTTATTCTTGACTTTTAAAATTCAGTCAAGTGGAATTATCCATTATGCTTTTATCATTTACTACCTTTCACATACACCTAAAATAGTATTCTGACTTGCAGTAATATTTAACGAGGTACAATGTATGGCTTCATATAAATATTATAGTACAAAGACTTCTCAGGAAGACTACTCAAAGCAAGTGGAAGCTCCTAAGACCATTTGACAGGCAGAGGATAATGTTCATGTGATACATTTAATCTGTCTTCAGTAAAACCAAGAGCCAAATGATCATCTACTAGGAAGGAATGACATTCACTGTTTTCTAACACAATGAAGTGAAAAGCCAGGAAAGTGAACAAATGTCTGTTAAAGTATAAATTGCTAAACTGTATATATAGCATGCTCTTTTGTTTCACAAGGAGGACCAGGATCATCATAAAGGCTGTATTTATTTGCAGAGCAACATACCTAAATAAAGAATTACCAAATAAGAAGAATCAGCCTTTCTGTAGGAAAAGACATGAAAAGTCCAGTGCAATACAGAATTAAAACTGAATAATTAATCTGAGGTTTCCTGCTTGTCAGTGTTCTAATTCCAATGTATTGCTGGCGTCTTCAATTTTTTGTTTAAATCGATTCACATTGCATAGAATCTTCTGCTCTAACCAGTTTCTTGATTCATAGTCATAGCTGAGACCAGAGCATCTACTACAGAGGAAATAGTTATTTTCCATTTTTATTTTAATTTACCTTTTTAAAAAAATTATTATTATTTAATTTTTTTAGGCTTCAAAAAAGATTGATCGACAACCTAGTCTTTGCTCACAGCTCTCTGTGATGCAGATGAGAAACAGTATGGCCAGTACCAGTGACAGCGAGGACGGCTTGCAGATGTTTCTTCGCGGGACTTCCTCTGCCTCCTCTCTTCGTGAGTGCTCAAAATAGTTCGTGCCAGTTTTGAACACAGCTTGGCTGATCATTAGAGATGATGGCAACACTCCTGTTGCCTTAAGCAGGAGCAGACTGTAGCTTTTCGGATGCTTCTGTACATCAACTAACTGGAGGGACCTAACTGTAGGGAATTCATAAGATGCATAAGGCTTTGTATGCTAACTGAAGCTACCTCATGTAGATACTGGCAAAAAACCCAGCATGTGTTGTAATCATTTTTGGCATAATGTTAATGTGTAGACATAATATGGAATTTTCATAGAAATAGGGCAAAACTGTGAACATACAGTGCCTGTCACAGCGGTATCTCCTTTGGTCTGTGACTGATGCTTGTTGAAATTAAAAAACCAAACAAAACTTTTTTCCCTCAGCAACTTGGTGCTCTGTATTTCCTCCTGAGATAGTTGGTACTGACAGGGTGGGAAGAAATGTGGTGTACAATAAGTATTTTGATGCCACCTGGAAAAGCTCCAAATAACCTCAGGTTCTTCTCCCCTGTTCTTTGTTTGACAGGAGTAGCAGGAACAGATGAAATGAGGGAAGAAACAATGTCTGACCTTTTTGCTTCTACTCTTGGAATTTATTCCTTTATAGAAACCTTCTAAACGATTCTTTCCAGGCTACTGTTATTTTCCACTTTTAATTTTTCTGAATCTTAACTTTATCAGTAGCCTGAACTCTGAAAGCAGCTTTTGAACAAAAAACCCAAGAAGATGCTCAGTTTTCCCATTTGGCATAAGTTTAAAAGAATCATATACGATTACTTATTTTTATTTGGGAAATATTACTCTTTAGAATTCAAATATATGAGGAAAAAAATCACTCCCAGTTATTTATTATGGTTAAAATCCCTGCTAAGAAAAGAAAACTCCCTGCTAAGAAAAGAAAGTGTTTTAAAGTTTTTGTACTTCCCCATTTAATTATCTGTTTTCCATTGTGTTCCTCACAGTTCTTATCCAGGAACTCCTTCAGACCTGGAGGGCCTATCTGTTTTCACTTCTTAACATTGGTGTTGTCTGCACGCCCAGATAGAGGGAAGCAAAAGCCCTGCTAGTGTTTCACCCTACTAGAACATCAGGGATGGCAGCTGGGATGTAATTTGATAAAAATTCCAGTGTTGTTTTCTTTATTTCTTCTCTGTTCCCCAAAAGGACATTTAGAATCACAGAGCAGTTGAGGCTGGAAGGAACCTCTGGGGATCGGCTAGTCCAGCTCCATGTTCAAAGCAGGGTCAGCTAGAGCAGGTTGCTCAGGGCTGTGTCTAGTCAAGCTTTGAATAATTCCAAGGTGGAAGATTTCACAGCCTCTCTGAGCAACCTGTTCCAGGGCCTTACCACTCTCCTGGTGAAAAATATTTCCCTTATTGCAATTCATGACTGTTGTCCTTTGTTCTCTAGTGCATGCCTCTGAGAAGAGTCTGGCTCTGTCTTCTTTATACCCTTCCATTAGGTAGCCGAAGACAGCAGTAAGATCCCCTGAGAGCCTTCTGTTCATAAGGCTGAACGCACCCAGTTCTTGCAACCTCTCCGTGTACATCATGTGCTCCAGCCTCTGACCATCTTGGTTGCTCTCCACTGCACTCGCTCCAGTATGTCCATGTCTGTCTTGTACGGGGAAACCCAAAACTGGACACAGCACTCCAGGTCCTGTCTCGCAAATAGAGGGGCTTAATCTCTTTCATTGACCTGCTGGCTGTGGTCTTGCTAATATGACCCAATATATGGATGGCCTTCTTCACTGCAGGGGGGCACTCTGCTGACTCATATTCCATTTTGTGTCCACCAGGATCCTCAGGTGTGTTTCTACAAAGCTGCTTTCCAACCAGTTGATGCCCGGGCTGTACTGATGTGTAGGTTTGTCCTGTCCCAGGTGCAGGAGTTTGCCTTCGTTGAACTTCATGTGTTTTCTGTCAGTTCTTTTCTCCAGCCTCTAAAGGCCCATTCTGACTAGCCACCCTACCCTCTGGCCTATCCAGTTTCCCTCACTACTTGGCTGCTCTCTATGAACTTGGCAGGAGCACACTCCATCCTATCATCCAGGTCATTAATATATTGAACATTATAGACCTTGGCATTGGCCCTCGAGGGACACTGCTGGTAACCAGCTGCCAGCTGGGTTTTGCTCTGCAGTTCACCACCCTGTGAACTCAGCACTCCAGTACATTTTTCACCCAAGCTGCGGTCCAGGTATGAAGTCCATTTCTCACCCGTTTGCTGGGAGAATTCTGTGGCAGGCTGTGGAGGGCCATGTTACAGTCCAGCTAAACACTGTACTCCCATTTGTCCACAGAGCCCGTCATCTCACCACAGAAGGTTGTCAGACTGATCAGGCACAATCTGCCCATGGTACATCCATGGTAGCTGTTCCCAGTCACCTTCCTGTCCTTCATGTGCTTGGACATGGCTTCCATAATCTTCCTGGAGACTGAGCTTAGGCTGACAGGCCAATAGTTCCCTGGGTGCTCCTCCTTGCCCTTCTTGAAAATGGCCATGACATGGGCCTATTTTTTTTCTCCCCTGACTGCCATGACCTTTCCAAGATGAGGGATCTTGCAGTTGCATCAACCAACCCTCAGCATCCTTGGATGCAGCCCATGTGGTTCCATAGTCTTGTGTTTGCCCTATTGATTTAAGTGGTCCCTAACTCAGTCTAGCTTTCTTGTAAGTCAGATATCACTCTCTCAGTCCCTACCACTACGCCTAGAGACCTGTGAGGCCTCAAGACAAACCTGTCAAGTTAAAACTGAAGCAAAAAAGGTATAGAATATCTCAGCCTTTTCCATGTCCCTAGGTCCTGTCCCCCACTGAACCATGGCCTCACAGTTTCCCTGGTCTTCCTTTTGTTGCTGGTGTATTTGTAGAAGCCCTTCTTGTTGCTCTACACTAGATCTAGGTTCAGCTGAGCTTTGGCTTTCCTAATTCCATCCCTGCATGCTTGGGGCATGTTTCTGTATCCCCCTCAAGCAGCTCATCCATGCTTTCACCTCATGTGTGTTTGTTTGAGCTCTGTTGGGACTTTCCTGTTCATCTATGCCAGCCTTCATCTGTACCAGCCTTCTACCACGCTTGCTCAACTTTCTGTACACTGTATTGGACTGTCCTTGTGTTTTGAGGAAAGTGTCCTTGAAGATCAACCATCTATCCTTGGGTCCCTTTGCCCTTGCAGGCCATGTCCCATGGATTCCTGCCAAGTAGAACCCTGAGCAAGTCACAGTCCCCTGTCCTCAGGTCCAGGATTGTAACTCTACTATTTGTCTTGCACACTTTTGAGTATCTTAAACTCCACCAGCTCCTGGACACTGCAGCCATGGTTACCATCAGCCTTCAGCTCCCTGATGAGTTCTTCCTTGTTTGTCAGTGACAGGTCCAGCAGAGCACCTCCCCTAGTTGGCTCGTCCATCACTGGTGTGAAGAAATTGTCTGCTACATTCTCCAGAAATCTCCTGGACCTGCTCCCAGCCCTGTTGCCTTTCCATCAGATACTGGGCTGGTTAAAGTTCTCCACGAGTACCAAGGCTGGTGATCATGAGGCTTCATCCAGTTGCCTAAAGAAGGCTTCCATCTACTTTCTCTTCTTGATCAGGCAGCCTGTAGCAGATACCTGCCATGAAGTCTCCTGTGTTGGTCTGTTCTCTGATCTTTATCCATAAGCTCTCGACTGGCTTTTCACCTCCATGAAACTGAAGCCATCGTTTGTGTAGAGAGCCCTTGGACAAAGTTGCACACTCAGAAGCCTGAAAGAAATTGTAAGACTGTGTTTGTGCCATTAGCTAGAATTAAAAATTCTCTTTCAGGCTTAGCAGCAAAACACTCGCAACCAGTATTTCAGCTTTGGGAGAAAATAATCTAAATGTATGACACGTTCAGCTGTAATTACATTAATCCCTAAGGTGCATCCATGCTTGGCACGTACCTGATAAATACACTTCTCTGTTGTACTTCTCTTTGGTTTGTGTACCCTATTTTCTGGTGTATGGGGTGTACTTTCCCCAAAAAAGAGGTTTAAATGTCTTTTATGCTCTGAAATTGCTCAATCCAACAACAGTTGGTGTAGTTGATTATGCCACTGCCACCACCCCACTGGCAACAATAGGAGTGGCAGCAGCCTCCTGAGCCCAATACCTCCCTTACTTTTGGGGAGACAGAGGGGTTACCAATACAACAGTGTCTCCTACACCTCGGGAATACTGTCATTTATTTCTTCTTTGCATTTTGATTAATGCAAAATTTCTGACGTGTAAAAGGCTGATAAAAATTCTTGATGAAAGGTTATTTATCTCACTAAACTGTAATGCTTCAATCTTTCTTTTTGCCAAGATAGCTTGTTAGTTGTTCCTGGGCACTGTCACTGCCAATGAGGGGTTTGCTACCAAGGTGAGCTCTGCTTAAAGATTTCTATTCAATGTGGATTGTGGCCATGTATGCGGTGTTTTTTTTTTTTTTTTTCTCAGATCACAGGGAAATCTGAACAAAAAAGCTGCCATTTACCTTACCTCTCTTGTGTTTTCAAAAACCTTCTTGTTGGTGCTCTCAGTGCAGCCATCAGTCTTTTTTTATTATTATTATTTATTTTTTTTAGGTCTGTTTTTTAAGATTGCGTACAAGGTACATACCGAGACATACATGTCCCAGTGCTGTTCCCCTGGATCCTCCTTCTGCAATCATACATTTGTTTATTTAAAAACAAATAAACCAAAAACCCCCAGAAAATTTAGTGAGGAAAATAAGGAAATTACAAACTTTTTAATTTTTTTTTTTTAAATTAGAAGAAGCCAGGAATAAGAGAAACTTATCTGCACAGGAACTCTACAGGAATACTGTCTTGTAATTGCTAGGTGATCGATTATTGTATGGACCAAAGCTTCTCACTACAAATATGATATTTGACTACTACAATACAAATAGGTTTTATTCTCCTAATTTCAATGTTCTTGAAAAATTGAGCATTTGTATTTTTTGTATAATATAACTTTTTAAAATCATGCTTTTATCTGTGCTGTAAATTATAAGCATTGACTCATTTTCTCAAGAAATTGATATAAAGCTTTTTTCAAAGTGTTTAGTAGTGAAAGGGTTAAAAAATACTAATTAGTAGGTCCCAAACTATGATTACTAACAAAACTGTGTTTTTAATTTAATTAACTAAGAAACCCAACTAACTGTTTGCTTTTATATTAAGGAAATAACCAACAAGAGTTCTATAATGCTTACGGAGTGAGTCGTTTGCAGCATGATGTTTTCTGTTGATAACATCACATTAACTCAGCAAGCATCCTCAAAAAGGTATTAAAATGGGATTTGTTTATCATGTGATACTTGTGCTTGACATCTATGATCCATCTATATGTAATTTATTAGTACATGGAGTTGATGTATCTCTTTTTCCAAAATTTGAGTTAAGCAGAAGTAGTTCAACCTGATCACAAGGGTAACTTCACCTGGTTTTCAGTCCTTTAAAAAACATTTCAGTATTAGTTTCTATTCAATAATTATATTACTTAATAGTCAATCATATACATATTAGTGATAAAGTCTCTTTTTTTTTTTTTTTTTTGCACTGCTTGGTTTAGATCACTCAAATTTGCTGGTCTGTGAATCTGCATTTGCAAACTTCTAAACTAAGCAGGAGTGTAGAAAGGTTTTGTGGTGTTAATGTTTATATTGGTATTACCTCATTGTGTGAGCTCTCTGTGTTATACCCAGCTTTTGGTTAAAAGCAGGATTGGGTTTCATGGGAAATGCCATTTTCATAGGTATTTGAGCTTAAGTCCTTGAGAGAGGGCAACAGAGCAGTATATGAAAGGCCTGAATTCAGAGTCCGACTCCATTTCTTGAACATCTGTCCAACGCTGGGTAGAGTCATCAATCAACAAGGTTTTTGTATTTGGAGAAAATAAGGGCATGTTATTGAACCAAACAATTGACAGGATTAGACCTTATACTTGATCCTGTTGAACAGACTTACAGCTTCTTCTAATTTCTGGAGAGAACTAAGCACTTCTAAACAGAAGAAAACCATTCAAAAATGGCAATAAACTATACTAATACAAAAATCTAAAAAAAAAAAAACAAAAAAACTGAAACTGTAATTCAGTGTTTTCAAGCATCCTTTCACCTTTGAGTGTAATTTTTTGGTGTCTTCTAGCAAAGTCAATTCTGTATCCAAGTGTACCCACAGACCTTGGATTTAGATGATTAAATGATCTAGTCACCCCTTGCTTAGGCCATAAAAACCCATCTGTGTGAAAAGAAATGCTTAGCAATTCCAGTATTTAAAAATGTGTTTGAGTAACCCTTTGTCATGGCAGTTAAAGTAGTTTTTTAAAGTCTAAAGAAAATACTAATACATTTTTAACATAAAAGGTTCTAAAAAGCTAATTCCAAACAGTGTTTGTGTGAATGTGGCTTAAAAATGCAGTAATACAACAACCCACTGATCTTGCCTGTAGCTGTATTTTGTTCTCTGTAACACATACAGTGCCACGGAGTCTTTCATAAATAGGCTTCCTTAGCAGAGTACTTTATATCTGATAAACTTTTTTTTTAAAGTAGTATGAATAGCCCTGCAATAAGAGTATGTTATGGCTATCAGTATTTTTTTTTATCTAGAAAATTTGAATTTTTAGCTTGTATACAGAGGGTCTGGCAGACAGGACCACTACCTCTTGCTCATTTCTTCTAAAATGATATTTCAAAGATTTCCCTCATCTTTTTGGTCATCGTATGCTAGCTGTTTACAACCTTGTACCGTTGTGGTGGTTTAACTCTAGACGAGGGTACCGAGAGAAAAAAATGTCCAAGTGAAGAAGCAATTTCAGAGTGAGCAATGGGAAATAAACCTATTTGCCTGATGTCAAAGGAGCTCTGTGGTTTAACCCTCATGCTGGAAGATTTAACTACAATAGATGTATTTGCAGCAGTTGCTTGAACAAAAACTCCATTTAATGTCTTACCAGCAATGGCTGTGGTGTGTGCTCTGCTCTGGCAAGGTTTGAGTGTGGTGGTTTGGGTAGATTCACCCTTTTTGCTTGCAGCTTGCAGCCAAACACAGACTGCTCTATCACCCTCCCCGCCCCCCCTCACCCAGGGAGTAGGGGAGAGAATTGGAAGGAAAAGAGCAAGGAAACTCACAGTTGAGATAAAAACTATTTACTAATTAAACAAAAATGATAATGATAACAACAGTGATAACAGAATATACAAATGAGTGATACACAGTGTAGTTGCTCACCACCCGCTGACCAATGCCCAGCCTGTCCCAGCCAGTGATCCCGGAGCAGAGACCGTCCCAAAACCCAAGCCCTGGAAGAGCGAGCCCGAGCGATCCCTGAGAGAATGCCCCCATTTTCTGGTCAACCCTGGTTAATATACTGACATGACGTGATATGATATGGAATATCCCATTGGCACATCCAAATGCCAGTTTAGGGCTTTGCTATTCACTACACTTCTCCCTCCCAGTCCTGATGCAGCTGTGAACCAGCCAAACATGGTGGCCTTGAGCTCCAGCAGCAACTAACATTAGTACTTTTATCAACATTCCTCTCATAACAAGTTCTTACACTGAAACTAAACCACAGCTCTTCTAACTACTAAAAAGAAAATTAACTCTATCCTAGCAAAACCAGGACAATGAGTTGCTGCTTTTCTAAAACATTGTCTTAGAGCAATGAAATCACTGTCAGTCAAAAGTTATGTGGCCTTCATCCATTAATCTTGTTTTCTCTATGGGTATTTATGGGGGAATTATATTTTCCATAAGTTTTACATTATCGTGCTTTTAGGGCAGTTAGGTCTGTGATCAGGTACCCGCCTGAGATTTGCTCAGTACACCCAGGAATTTTTTCACAGCTGAGGCAATTGTGCAATGTACATACCTTCTCTATTTAACCATTCCTATCATCGTTTGTGGAGAACAACTAATGGGTGAGTGTAATGGTGAGACAACCTCGGAGGCGTTGCTGGTTCATAGTGATGTGGCTGTCCCACGTCTAGGATTTCCTGATGCCTGTGGCCAAATAACAAAGAACCCTTCACTTATAAAACCCTCTTATGAGGAACTAGGACAGGATTGTCAGATTGTGTACACTTTGTCACAAAGAGGTGTATGTAGCAGGCCTGTGTTGTTCAATTAATTGATAATTTCTTTCTTAACTGTGGCAGGCCCGGGCCGGACGTCTCCCTACCTGAGAACTTCGGCAAAAATGAAGCCAATAGAGGAAAGTGTTGAAGATGACGTCTTTGAAGCATCATCTGCTGATAAGCTTGAACTCCAGCGACTGCCTTAAACAGATGTGTCCTCAGACCTGTCGGAGCTTGTACAAAGCTCCAGTGCAAGAGGAAGAAGTTGAATTTGTGAGGAATCTGAAAGCTAAAACCACCTCTCCATGTTTGAATTTACCACAGCATATGTCATTGGATTCTAGATGGAAATGTCACATTTTGTTTTACTTCTAAATAAAAAATAAATTTGAAAAAAAAAACTTGTTTTGGTTTTGGGTTTTTGTTTTTTTTATGTGTATTTGCTTTATTTTTACTTTGACTCTTGCCATTGGAAATTTAGTATTAAATGGCTGACTAGTCTGAAATTTCTGGAGACTTATTCAGTGCAGAGTACCCCAAGTTTCACTTCCATAAATTTATTAGAAGCTTGTATCTTTTCAGTGGGAGATTTTGAAACTCTATTTCCAAAACCACGTTGCTGTTACCTACCATGTTTGTTGTGAGAGTCTCACGTGAAATAGTACACACACTCTTCTGTGCCTATTGGGAGGTATTTGCCTCTAATTCTGGCATTTCCCAACCTGACTGCTTGACTCTACAATTGTAATAATGACTTCAAGGTTTTTCTTTGTTTTCCAAATATTTCAATTTAATGTTGCCTTTCCAACCTTCACTTTTTCTTCTTTAGGTAACTCTATTACACTGAAGTCTATACTTTTCCTTAGTCTTATCCATGGAATGATTGAGCTGCTCTGGATTAGCCTTTCCACACAGCAGCATGTGAGGTGCAAATTACACTTGATGTAGGGAATTCAGTTAAAACCTCAAAACAGGGTAGCTGCAAATACAGTAAAACACAGCCTCATAACGAGAGGCAGTGGGAAGCCTTTATACGAGGCACTTGTAGCAGTTCTGTTTGATACATAGATGGTAGCTGTCTTTCTGTGTTTTGACAATTCTTGAAATTTGTTACACAACAAATAGTATATTTTAACTAAACATAACAGAAAATAGATACTATTCCATGTATCAAATGCACAGTACCCCAATACATACAATAATAGAAGTTTGGCATGACCTCTCAAGCAGGCAGAGGTGTCAGAGTCTCGTTTTGCTCTGTTTTCTGCTACTCCATTTTAATTCTAAAATTTATCCTGACAAAGCATCTTTGAATCAGCCTGCGTCTGATTTATATAACCCATTTATTCCCTTCTCAAAAGCTCGTGCAATATCAAAATGTGCAAATAAACGATTGGAACGTTTGACCTGCAGTGTCAGCAGTCTTGCTTCTGTGAATTGAAATCCAGTGTTTAATACTACATCAATGTCTTGTGGTTTGGTCAGTTTTGCATTATTAAAAAGGTCACACATACTTACGATTTGTGTAAATAGATGTAAAATATCTGTATGCCGTACACACGCAGAAGAGAGCAGATTGGCTTCTGTTGGAGTTGATGTAGTTTTAGTTTATCATCTAAATCTGATTTGATGTTATGAAAGTATTTGTATGTAGAAAGTAGGCAATCCTCCTCCAGCTGTTGTAACTGAAGCACAAGTGTTCGTTGGAACAGCTTTTAAAATCACTGGTTTGATAAACCAAAGCGATAGGTTGGAGAAGTTGCGAATCTACGGGGATACAATTGGGATTCGGCAACTGAAACATCAATGTATATTCAAAATTATACCACGTTTTTTAGTTGCTGATTGTCAAATACTAACAACTGAACAGATTACACCATGAACAAAAATACAGTAGAAAAAAAGAAAATTGCATATATTAGAAAAATACAAAACATTCCCCGTGCAATATAATGCAGACCAAAGGAGAAATATGTATCATAACTCCAGCAACTGCTTAGTGTAAACTTGTTTGAGTTTTCTGATGTCCTGTTCCTTTTAATAAAAAGAATACTTGCAAAACATTTCAAAGGGTTATAAATTATAGAAATATAGACTTATTTAGGTTGAAACTTCTGCAGGTCATCTGATCCAGCTGCCTGCTCAAAGCATGATCAACTTCCAAATGAGTGGAAATTGTCCCAATGAGTGGAGTTGTAATGATGGAGACAAAAATACTAAGTGCTGTGACAGGAGCATGGCTATGTGTGAGGGTTGTATCTCTAAAATGCTTACCTTCCTGTTGGATTGCAACACAGCCAGACTTTGTAAATAAAACAATGCTGTATATTTTTGCAGGTTTTACAAAAGCTCTTCCAAGTAGTTGATTTTCAAGCCACGGAAGTAACATGATGGTGAGAGACTCACGGATTGGTGGGTGAAGGCCTTTGCTCTGGGCAGCAGTTTCAAGCTCTGCATAAGAAGTGACATTTTACTGCCATTCTGGATAAAACATGCCAGTCAGAAGAAGGATGCTGCTGCATGCTTTTTAGTGGTTAGGAATTTTAAAATAAATAAATAAAAATCACAAGACAAACAGACAAATTCATTTGATTATACTGAAAATATGTAAAAACCCTCTCCTCCTTCCGAGATTACAAACGAAATCTCTTTTTTACATAGGAAACAAGTGCATCCTTGGTTCAGTGTCTCAAGGACAGTGGCAATATCTCTGAAGTTGCCTCTTGGCTACTGGGAAGGTGAGAGAGGAAATGGGAATTATTTTACTTACAAGGAGATACAGGGAGCCATGTCCTTGTCCTGATGTAATTTTCTCTAACTTCTGCTGTTTTTCAGACACAGCTGAAGAGGAAAAACAAGCTGGTGGAAGAGAGCTCATACAGTTTCGCAAGTGAATAACCAGAAAAGCAGAGCAGCTGAAATAAACATAGTAGTTTCCTTTCTTCTTCTTCTTCCCTCTCCAGCAGAATAATTTTTTATGTATTGTTACAAATTCAAGCTGGAGAGATTGCATCTCCTGAACAGAATTTGTCTTAAATTCAGGGAGGCTCTGCAGGAGCACAGCTCTGCGAACCAGTTGCATATTCCAGCCTCAGGACCATGAACTGTTGTCTGCTGGGAGCAAGAACCAAGTCATCTTTATGCCTGCAAAGCATCACATATGCGAAGGGTACTACAGCAATGACACTGCAAATGATGATGAGAAATAACTGTGTTAGTCTACTGGAAACAATACATTTTATTACCTAAAAATAAGTAACTGGAAATTTTAAATTTCCTGATGAATGAGTAAAACGAACAGCAAATAAGTTTACTTGATAAACACTACTTGCAAAGGCTGTTTACCTCTGTTGCCGTTGTTTCAAATAGAATTGTTATGGAGACAACAGAAGTAAAAATATACAGTAGCCTGGTTTTCTGTATTGAATGAGGCACTCCTTTCCACAGCTGTTGCAGAAGGTAAGGAAAAGCACCCCATGATAATTCAAATTTAAAGGAGAAGTATTTGTCTTGGAAGCATTTGGAAGCATTTGTTTCCCCATGGGTAGGGGATGGGCTGTAAACCTGCTGGTAGCTCATTTCAAGGTGTGAGTGGTAAATCGAACATAAAGCAACACATACTTTTAACACATCATGTTCTGTTTGTCATAACTATGCAGCAGATGTGAATTACACTTGCAAATAGTTCTTTTTATTAACTGGAATGCCTGTGGGGAAAAAAAGGAAGGTACTTCATCAAAATGTATTTTTATTTTTTTTCCCCAAGTATTCTGTGATTTCAGTCCATTTATAATAGATCCAGTAAAACACGTATTGAACACTGTGTTTGTCAGGGAGATGGAACTAAAAGGTGTTAATTGGCTGTATCAGGAATTGTCTTAAGGAGTCATTTCAGGCTCTGTCCTGCTCTCACTAGCAAAGCACTGTTTGTCTCGCTCTTCAGCCGTGCAGAATGGACTTCACATGGAGCCGAGCCAGCATCTCTCCAGCTGGAACTCATATGCACGGGAGCTGGTGTACTCCTACCTCAGGAGGTAAATCCCTGTGGAGGAAGTTGTCCAAAGATTGCAAAAATTAATTTGGGCATTTAGGGAGGATTCAGAAAATCAGCTGTAGCCCAGTGCTTGGGAAGTCAGGCATGTAAAAAATGCTCCAGCTGTGGAGCTGGTGACCCTCTAGACCTTGGTTAACATAAAGAAAAGTGCTCATCACTACCCACAGCAGGTTTCTACAGGCTGAAAACCAATGCGCAGGTTCTAGTCCAGGATGGATATTTGCAGTAAATGGCAAGCTTAGAACCGGTCAATTCAATGATCAAAACTATTTCAATAGTATGACTGTAGTTTAGACAACCCTGGTTTTTAGGTGGTTATTTTATAAACAATCCCAATGTATTTAAATTTAAAAAAAAAAATAAATAAAAAATGAACTGGTATGCAAATAGCAAATGCTTTATTTTTTTCCTCTGCTATTTCCTTTTACAAAATAAGTGCTACTGAATTATCTCCTTATGGAAAATAGGCTACTTTATTTGATGTATGCATTAGAAAGCAAAACAAAGATCTTACAAAAGAGACAATTCATTAAAAAAAAAGAGAGAGAGAGAGTAACAATGCTGTTGTAGTTAAAAGGCAAGGGTTCAGTGCATTCTGAGCATCTAGGTGGAGCCTATTGCAAAAGTAAAGATTTGGAAAGTATCTTCAGATGCGGAAGGCAGCAATTTCTGGAGCAACATTGTGCATGTTCGGCTGTCAGAGATACATTCACAAATCATGAGGATGGAGTTTCGGGAAGTGAAATTGTAATGACACATTTTAACATTATTACTGGAATCACAGCAACAGTTACTTTAATTATTGTTTCAGAAACGTAGTCATAGGAAGTGCCTCAGAGTAAAATGTTGTTTTTCTGTCTCTTGTGCCATGTTGGTCACAGCTGCTTCTGATTAAAGGGGAATGGGTTCTCAGTACTTAAGCAATTAATGACAAGACAAACCATCTTAATTAATTAGCCCTGACATTTAAACTTCCTGAGAGCATGATGATGATAATATGAGAGTCATTAGAGAGTGCAGAGAGGCAATACAAAAGCAAAAGTTGTAGGATCGCTCAGTATTGATTGCAATGCAGTGCCTATACTTTTTTGAAAATGGAGAGCTTTACGGAGTGGCTGGACAATGTGGCAAAAATTGATGGGCTCTTGTTGGGCCATTTAACAAAAATTGTTCTTCAGTTGATAAAGTTATTATGACTATAGGTAGAATAAAACATTTTCAGTAAGCTTAAATATTAGGCTGAATTTTAGTTCACAAGAACATTTGCTTAGCACTTAATGAATATGAAATAAAGTACAAATCTAAGTAAGTTAGAGCCATGCCAGGCCTGTATGTTTGCTAAATACTTCTAGAAGCCCGAGAGCTTTCCTTTACAGAAACCTCTTTAAGACCTGTAAATCAGAGTTTGAGTAGAAATTAGAACCTTGCACAGGGAAAGATGGGCATAAGCTGAGTTACAACCTCTGGACACCTACTGTAGCTATTGGATACCTCAAATGAATGCTGTCCAGCCACTGCAATTTACCTTACTTTAATTTCTCCTTAACTTGCTCCTGAGGGATTAATATCTGTTATGGCCACATCCTGATTTCCTGTGCAAAGTGCTTTTGGGATAACAATTCCCCATCGTCCTTTGTAGCAAAGAACAGATCAAAAGCAGTGCCTTTCGACATCCATCCACTTGCAAACTATTCCATCAATACTGCTGTGTTCCCAGGTACTCAATGCTCTATTCTGTTTCAGAAATTAAGGAATTTAATCATAGTATAGACATAGTTTGCCAAAATACTGTGAAGAAATATGAATCTTCTACAATTTTAAATGCTGAAGAAGGTGTGCTGTCTTCAAGTTTTAAAAATAATTTATCTGGAGTTTTACACTGTGGTTTTTTTATTGTTCAGTGTACTTGGGCTTCTCTCCAAATGATACAAAACACACAAGCAGCAAGCAAAATGGCTTATGATAAAAGGGAGAAGCAAAACTGATATTGTATAAAATGCTCTGACAGAATGAAAACACATTTCTGTTCTTATTCCATTCATGTGGAGGTGAAATAAGATTATAGGGCTGTCTAGGCAGAAATAAAGGAAAAGGTGGGCAGCTATCTGATCACATTTGTTCAAACTGGGAAGGTTTATATACTGCAGAGGTTTGTGTAAGTGGCAAAATGGTGAGAATCGGCCCTAATGCAGGTGTTGCTAAACACAAATCAATCCTTTTTAAAATTATTTATTTATTTATTTTCCACTTTACTAACTTATGCTTGTTAAATGAGTTACTATAGTTTGAGAGCATGGATTTCTCTCTGGGGGCTTGCTGGGGGCTCAGATCTAGGACATCTGCCAAGGCAATCAGGTCCTATCTCTCTCTTATACTGAGGAGCCCAGACCTGGTCACAGTACTCCAGGAGTGGCCTCACCAGTGCTGAATCCCCCCCATTGGTCACCTACCTCAACCAGCTGGCAACAGGTTCCTGAGGACTGGAAGAAAGTAAATGTTAGCAGTCCTATCTTCAAAAAGGGCAAGGTTCTGGGGAACTCCAGGCTCATCGGCCTCATCTCAATTCCTGGGAAGCATATGGAGTAAATAATCCTGGAAACAATTTCCAAACATTAGGGACAGGAATGTGATTGGGACTGGCCAATATGGATTTATGAAAATTAAATCCTTCTTAACCAACTTCATGGCCTATACTGAACTGACTGGCTTGATGGATGAAGGGCAAGCAGTGAATGTTGTTTATCTTAGCTTTAGCAAGCCTGTTGACCCTGTCTGCCATAACATGTTTTCATGCAAAGTCTCTACAGAAAAATCTTTATGAAAAGCTTTTTCTATAAAAACTTCTTGGCTAAAAATTTCCAGGGTTTGGTCACTCATGTCTGAAAATACTTTGTTTGGCTTTCAGTAGGAATGATTTCTGAGGACTACTGCTTACTGAAAGCTGACTTAGAAAACCAAATACCAATCTGTGTTTATCTCCCCACCTTTTCCTCCTCATATAATTTTTCAAAAGCTGCCGTAGGACTACGAAGAGGTGATAAAGGAGGAGGGAATCCCTTTTAAAAGAACCTAAATTTTATTGGCAAGTCCATAACCTGATCCCTTGGGCTACTTTTCCATGCAGGGGCAGTCAGGAGAGCTGGCAGGTGGCATTGTTCCTTGGCTGGGTTGCTGGCTTAGGTATAGAAAGGACATGTGGCACATCTGCTCCTGGCTAAATGGGATACAAAGGCAATATTGTCCTGATTTCCAAGGACTTTGGTATGAGTGTGAAGGCATGAGGCATGCAGTCACTTCCAGGGAAGCAAGACAGAAACCCTTTGCACTTACTCAGAGGCAAGACTTTAAAGAGCTCTTTTTAAACATTAATTAAATGTCTTAAATTCACAGTGTTACTGTTCTGACTTTTTCCCATCACACCTCCATCTCTATTTCCCTTTTCTGGAGCACACAATCATTGGCCTGTGCCAAAGTAGAGCTGGGACTAAACTGTGAGCTGAGCTGGGAGAACAGGGTTTTCCCTCATCATGGGGATTACACAAGGGCCAGCTGCAATGGGCAAGCCCAGGTGGGAATGGCTGGTTCTTATGGCTGGGTGTGAGGAGAGAAGAGGAAACCGGGCCAGGAGGAGCACATGGGTGTGGTAGAGGTGATCTGTGTCTTCTTGGAGTTGAGCCAGACCACCCTCTGTGCTTGGGAAAATCCCCTGAAGATGTATTTGTGGGGTGTGCTTAAACTGCTGCTGTAGTGCATGTTTGCGGGGTCTGTTGCTTGTGGGATAGAGAGAGCTAAGTGATCCTGTGATCCTAAATGGTCTGCATCGTCCCTGCAGCTTATAGCTCTGCAGGGGTTTGTCCTTCTTAGAAATAAGGCCAGATTTAGTCCTGTGTTCCAGCTGGTATTTCATCTTTGCAAGTGTAGGGAGAAATTGCAGTGATACAAGTTTTTCTAGAATTAAAAGACGCTTGGTGGTGAGGATGGGAAATTTGAATTGCTCTTCTGGAAACTCTGTGGAGAAATGAAGCTCCCACAAGCATTGTGGGGCTTGTCTGGCTACCTGTCTCTTTCCTGCTCCGTTCCCTCTTTCCTTCTTTGAACCAAATCTGGCAGTGGGGACAATAATCTAAGGAAACTTTGTTGTGCTTATTTGTAGACTTGTATACGCTCGCCACTAAACTGTGTAATTAGCAACAGCAAAAAAATCTTGCATTGACATTTGAGTTAGCATTATATTTGGAGGAATAAATGTCTACTAGATTACTGCTGCTTTTGACTTAGAGTGTATTGAATAGAAAATGTTCTTACATGCACACGGTGTGTTGTAAAACACCTTACAGAATGTGAAAGTTTAAATACATATCCTTAGTTAAATGTCAAAGGGGAAATCATATTGCTTAAATAGAAAAAAGTGGAATTTGTTAAAAAGTTGGGGTTTTTTCCCCCAAAAAAACCTTCTCCTAGTGTGTCTCAGACATTCTTTAATTGCATAAACCTAGTACTATGAGCTCTTCTTGAGGATGCTGGGAGAAGTAAAAGACCAAGAAAAAGTATTTTTAGTGTGTGATTCCTGGAGAAGTTTAATTCTTCTCAACACTCCGCAGTGGATACCTGCTCCCTCTGCTGCCTCATCCTAGAAACTGGGGGGTCTGAGCCTTTGCAGGTGAAAAGCCAACAGACAAACAAAGACCCATAAATAGTATTTTAAAGCAAACCTGTAACAAGTTGAGTAGGGTTTAATTTTACATTTTGTTTTAGTGGGCTAAGAACCCTGGTTTTCTTCACAGAACAAACAAAACAGTTTGGGTTCAGCATATTTAGTTTGCATCCTAAATGGCACAGGAATACATGGGTGGTATGCATTAATGGGGTATTACCATGGAATCCATATAATTTTTCTGTTATATTTATTTAAATCAGTCAGTTGGAGCTAATGACAATTTGTTTACAAGTTGCTTACATTGCATTCAGCTCAAACCAGTTTATTTTTACATTGACTGTCTTAATGGATGGAGATGCTGCAAAATTTTAAATCTTATCTCCACTCATCATAAGCATCTCAGAAGATCGATTGCTTTCTGAATGTTACCTTAAAAATTGAAGCAGCAAAGAGAACTGAACTAGTAATTCTTCTTTGTTTGCAGGTACCTTGTCAGGGTCAGGGAAGGTGGAGCTGGGAGGCAGCGGTATGGCCAAGCCTGTTCCTAAACCTCTTCTAGATTGCACTCAGTCAGCACAAGTGTTTCTTCTAGTGGAACACAAAGGCCTGACCACAGATGAGCTCTGATCAGAACAGAAACGAGTTACAGATGAGAGCACCCAGGAATTTGTGCTGTTTTTCTCAGCAGAGGAGAAATCTAAAAACTGCTCATGTTGGAAGATAAGAATGCAGACAAACAGCAGCCTCTGCTGGGGAGAAACCTCCCATACTTTGTGCAAATGCTGTTGATATCAGTGGGGAAGCCTAAAAAATTCAGTTAATGGGAAGGACATTAATTTGGCAAAGACTGTGGAAGCACACGCAAGCTTCAGGCTTGATAAGGAACCAGATGAACTTAGAGTATGTCTCATAGTGCGTGAAGTAAGTGATGGAGGTAACATTTCTATAGGCTGCGATGAATAAGTAGTTAGGATCATAAACTTTTGGGGGCAACTACTAAAATGAATGGAATTGTTTTGATAATTGGTAAATCTGTAAGCTGCCCCTACAACAACTTCACCAGGTGGCTGTTCCCATTAAAGAAGCACATGGATACAACAGTGTACCACAGGTAATGGTATAACTTAAATCTCCCATCTCTCTTCCCAGCTCCTGTATTCCTCTTAGAGACGGTTTCTCCACCTCTCTGAGTTAGAGGCAGTAGAGCCTGCTGAAGGGAGACTAGGGAAAAATCAATTGTGCAGTGAGTGACTTAAGCATGTCATGGAAAGAATGATAGCCAAGCTATTTGTGTCTTGAAGCAGCTGATCCGAGTTCTGCTCTTGTCCAGCATCATGTTTACCATGCTATACAGTGCATTTAGAAGCACTAAAAAGTGCTGACTGCTGAAAGTAATGGAAATCCCCAATAGAGTCAAGCTGAAAATGAGGCAATGTATGTAAGTAGTACAGGAAATATTTTAATGGCTTCCAAAGGGGGGAAAAATTAATTTTCTTTTCCAAAAGGGGAAATGTTTCTCGTGACCTTCCACTGTCATTTGGTACTTCCAGCTCTAAATTAAACTTCAGTTTTGAAAATCAATCCCTCTTACATACTTTCTTACACTCTTTGTTTTCCTTACCAGCTTATATATATTAACCTTAATGCACTAATATCCAAGCCCAGCTCTGGCTTGTACAATGAAGAGAAAAAGAGAACATCTACTGAGCTGCTATTAAATGAATTTTTGGCATCAGCTGTATGGCTTTTGCAGAATGAGCGTTGCCCTCACAGCCAGGTAAATGGGATATTTCTCATCAAGCCTGCCTCATTACAATTTTGGTACACTGTGCAGCATAGCGGGGAA
The DNA here is from genome assembly GCF_000700745.2 of Antrostomus carolinensis. Classification (NCBI taxonomy): domain Eukaryota; kingdom Metazoa; phylum Chordata; class Aves; order Caprimulgiformes; family Caprimulgidae; genus Antrostomus; species Antrostomus carolinensis. The sequence goes on along the minus strand of NW_010323853.1, from coordinate 16,103 downwards.
GCAGCAGATTAATTTTGGCAGCCAATGCTGTGGCAGTCCTAAGGCATTCAACATCCCAGCTAGCTACCCTGCATCCCCGCTCTGATGATCCCTACCCCTTCAGAACAGGGCAGGGAAAGGAGGGATGAACCCACTTCTCCTGGGCTTGTCTGGCCTGACCTGGGAGTCCTCTCCCCGGGTCAGATGGGTGGGTGTTCAGTGCTTGCCTACTGCTGACCTGCTTAAAACTGCTGCAAAAGGAAACTGGGTTTAGTGTGTTTTTTTCCCTTCTCCTTTGGACTTGGAGAACAACTGTTTGTCAGTCCCTTTGAGCCAATGCTGCTAAAAGAGAGATGACAACAACTGCTTCTTTCAGCCTACCCTCATAACTGGTATCTTTTTTGTATTTATTGCTTGTACCCAAAGCTGTCACCTTAGGATAGGGTATCTTCAGCTACAAAAGCTGCTCCAGCTGGGTCCTTGGCACTGATGCCACAACAGAGCAAATTCCCTCAGACATTTGCTTATATGGTGCTTTAGAGTTTTATCTTCTCAAACAAACTTCTTTCAGCAACAATTGCATGTTCTTGATACACATTCAGTAGCTGGCCCATTAGAATTTTCCTATTTTTTTAATTCCGGTGCTGCCAAATAATCTGCAGATGCCTCTAGAAAGGCACTGCACCCTGCTTGGCACTATTCAAATCCACCTAGCTAAATGTGTATGTTCTTGCTCCAGCCCTATCCTCTGGAGTGCTGCAGTCATCCCTTTTAGCTTCATGCCACCTGAGGGCACTTTCCATGCCCCCATTGGTGCTGAGAGCATTGAACAGGGCTGGACTGGTGACTGGGGCTTTAGGTTCCATTTCAGAAGAGGAAGGTCACTGGTGTAACTACCACAGGTGAGACTCAGCCCCGTAAGGCCTCACTGCTGAGGACAAACCCCATTCTGAACTTCAGCTGAAGTGGAGGAGATCTATCTGGATGTGTTCCAAGAGAGGAGTTATCTAGAAGAGCGATACAAAAATATACAGGACTTGTAATATCAGTAATTACATGAAAACAGGAGGTAAAACAGCAATTTTCATCTATTGCTGCTTTCCAGCAGAGATAAGGCTGACAGCACTGTAGAAAGAAGAGAAAAATAATGTGGTGCTGGTGTTGGTATGTAGGTAAAGCAGGGGAGTGAAAAATCAGAGCTTATCCTGCAGGGACATCAGCTGCGACTCCGCGGTGCCTGGGTGAGGACAGAGCTGGGAGCAGTGGCCGGGCACTTGCTCTGGCACTAGAGTAACGCAGTGTCAGCCCGGGGCAGCTGGGAAAGCTGCTTTAACACCCCCCTACACACCCACACCTTTTCATAGAGCTGTGCCTTGAGGCAGCTGGGCTTTTCTTGTCTTAGGTGGAAAAGAGAATAACGGGAGGTTTCAGGGTGTCACAGACACAAGTTCTTTCCGTCTGGCAGGAGCAAGCTGAGCGTGTGAAGCCTGGGAATAGTCCTGCCTGTGCTGGCAGACAAGATTTGATTTGGGCCCCTGGGAATAGTAAGATTGGCTCACAGACTGGGGAGGGGTTGTTCAAAATCATAGATGGGATGCTATTTTGCAACATATATCCTCTATGGTCCCAGTTCTAGTTGAGCTAAAAGTTATGAGTCTTTATACTTTCCCATGAACATCCATCAGATGCAGAGGTTTACACTTCTTTTTGGGGACAATTCCTCGTGTGAGCAGCATATACTTGTACGGGCTGCTGATCTGCACTAATAACCCTCATAACGGCAACCCCGTGGTTGTGTGTCCTCAGGTTCCTTTTGAGTGGATGTGGGCATCCTGCACTCATGGGATCCTGCGAGGTGGATCTAGATGTTCATCTAGAGGCACGCTTCTGAAATAAGCATCTTTGCACAGGGCAGCAAACAGCTTTTATGTAGAATAAATTCAACAGAGCCTCACAAAATCTAAAATTAAGTGTGTGCCAGAGGTTGGATAGTGTGACGTTGTCCTCTTGCTTTGAGCTTAAGCTACGAATAAAAAATATCTCCCTCAAGCAGATGGCCTCGTCAGGACTGCAGACTGTACGTGTCTGAGCAAGAATTGTCTCTGCTTTCTTCAACTATTTTATTTTTTTTCTTTTTTTTAATGGAAAAAAAGGCAGGGCATGAATACACCCAGGTATTTCTGAGTGCTTCAGTCATGTATAGTTCAAAATTGTGCTTTTCTCATATGGCCTTATCTGTGCTGCCCAGTGACGCTGCCAGAAGCTTTCTTTGCCTCAGTGAATTTGGGCTCAGGCCTTAGAGCTGAATATGTTACACTCAGAAACCCACACTGCCATTTTCTTCTGGTTAGCTGATATACCCCCACACTTTTTGTCCACATGAGGCAGTTTTTCTGATGTTATGTGTGGGTTAAAGTCAAGTGTGACCTTCTAACTCCATTGCCTGTAAATGTCTGTAATGGTGCTCAAAGTTGCATGGTGCCCATTTGGTGAGCAGTGGCCTTGGGGATGCCCGGCAGCTCTAAGTGCTGCTCTGAACACCCGGCAGCTCTGCAGACCAGGTCCTGGGCTTCCAAAATTAAGTTAGCATGTGTGAAAGCTGATGCTTGGAAATAGTGAGGGCGGTGGCAGCAGAGGCATAGTTTCTCACGTCCCAAGAACAGCTGGGTTAGTAACTCAGCTGTTAATTCACATGCTACCTCTGTTATTTGTAGACCACCTGGTAGCCTGATTTTGATATGTTCAAACTTATTGGCTACTGGCAAAAGTTTGTTAAAAATACTTTCTGTGGATAGTCTGGTGTTCCTGGTTCTTCATAGCAAGTATCCAAATCAGGAGATGGTGACTCAATGCAGGAATAACAAAACATGTTCCTGTTGGCTGGCTGAGTGTAATCTGGGGATCTGGCTTCTAGTGGAGCTAATACCATAGAGGAAATCAAGACCAAGTGTTTTACAATTGGTAACGTTAGTCATTTCAAGAAACCCTTTCTGTATAAAAGACCCTAAAATAGAAAAGCACATGTTGTAAGAAGTTACAGGAGCTGTTAAAGCCCTCTACACATGTCCAGGGCTAGTTACAATATGAAATGTGCAGGTAAAATCTTCTCCCAGGCCTTACAGAAAAAGGGTAATTGCCCGGTGACTGTTAATTACAGTAACAGCAACAGCAAAAGTATGCATTGAATTAAAAATAATTAAATATACAGAAGAGGCACATGAGTAGATCTGAAAATTCATAAGGCAAAAAATTTGCTACATAATCTTGAGGAATAAAACAGTGTGCAATAAAGAGATCTGGGATACATTGACTGTCCTCCTGAGACTCTGAACAAACCAAGAAATGTCTGGAGAACAAAGCGCAGGAGCACTGCTTTCTCCTTGCTGTGTCATTGCTGGTGCGGTCCACCAAGTCTGCTTTCTCAGAAGAGGTGGGCACTTTCTGGAAGCTGCTGTGCTTAAGACATTTCAATCCTTTTCAGGGAAGCAGAGGCTTGTCCTCTGCGCTGACCTGTGACCTGGCTGTTGGGGCCTTGCTGAGAGCCAGTGAATAGCAGACAGGGATGAGATGGAGTAATTACGGTGGGTGAATGGGGAAAATAAAGATGGACCCCTTTCTTCTTTTTATCTCAAACAGAGGAGCTAATTTAGGGAGCCCTTCAGACAAAAGCTCACAGTGACCCAAATCCTTCCCCCCTTTGACTCAGTGGGGACAAAACCAGGCTCAGAAGCCGGTCTGGAATAGGTTAGACAGACACTTAAGAGGCGCTGGGTGATGAGTGCGGGTGGATCCTGGTGGTGCTGGCATGGGCCTGGGAAGCTCTGGTGTGGGCTCTGGGTGACCCCAGGAGCCCCGTGGCCCTCAGGACCTGCTGGTGTCTCTCCCCAGCCAGAGGAAACCAATTGAAAGAGAGTCTTGACCTTCTTCATTCTCCCACCAGCCCTTTCTTCTTGTATCCTGTCACTTCACTTTGTCTCACTCTTTCTGGTGGTAGTGTTCCAGGAAATGGATGATTTTGGTTGTATTTTGAGTGAGTGTAGCTCCCTGTGCGACTCACAGGGGTAACAAGGTTTTTCTGGTAACTACCTGTGGCTGCTAGCTGCAAGTTAATAAGTACCTTGTGCGACTTAGGGATTCAAAATCTGTGCCAACCAGTGTATTTTCTTCTGCTACCTTCCCTGTACCTGTTGTGTCTCCCTGTCTAGCTGTAGCTCCTCATGGGTCCACGTACCCCTGAAAAAAGAGGCAGGTAGGCTTTTTTCTCTGGAAAATTTGACCTGTAAATCAGTCCTAATCCCTGCTTTGTGGAAAGCACTGTCAGTGCTGCTGATTTGAGGAACTTGTGCTTGTAGAGAAAAGTTCCTGTTTAAGCCTCAGAGACAGATCAGCCTATTGTCATTCCCAGCCCCGAGAACTTACCAGTCACAGGAGTGCTCAGAAAATGGTTATCTTGCAGCCTTGGGAAGAATTCTAGGCCCAGCTTTGCTACATTATGAAGCTGAATAGCAGGAAATTGTGAGTAGACAATATATGGGAGGTCTTATGTCATTATGGTTTTATGTCACCACTGCTGTCTGGTCTAACAGCTGGAGGGGGGAACTGGAATTTCAGCCCCTGTGTTGCTGCTTTCTAGGATCTGTAGGAGGATCTGTGGATCAATGGAAGTTTCTAGAAACGTTTTTACCTTCCTCTTTGCAACGTGTGGCCTTTATCCAGCTGGGATAGTGGTGAGCCCTGAGGCAGAGCACAGCACTCAGAGGAAGGATATTCTGCAGACCTGGCTGTCGCTCAGTGGTACTGGCAAGGGTCCAAGGTGAAATACTCTTAGTCTCTCTTGATTTTGGGCAGGGATCAGTTACTGGTGCTAAAGCGTGTGGTACCAGCTGGCAATCGATGCTGTGCTTGCCCATTTGAAGCTGCACGTACTGGGGAAACTTTTGAAACAAAACCAGGTGGTGCACAGACCCCACTTGCTGCTTTGGTGCTAAAATCTCATAGGATTTAACCTGCCCTTCAGCTACCCCATAGCCCTGAACAGGAATCTGACACAGCTGCTCTTACCAAAGATGCATCTCACAGAGGCTCATCTTAGATGTTCTCACCAAAGCCTGAAGTCAGGAAGAGATGTTCATGGCTCTCCTGGGAAGGAAGGGAGACTTTCATGGGTTTGATGCTCTCCTGATGACAGCAGAGCTTCCCAGGGGAGAGAACGGGGTCTGTTCTTTGTGCCAAGGTGGGTTAGTCTGGTCTGAGTTCAGCTGTAGGCACCCTCCTGTCCTTATAGGTTCTAATTGCACAGGGCTGTGGGAGAAATCTAGGCAATGATGTTCCCTGGGTTGGGAGCCACTCTAGTTAATGATCTGCAAATACAGTGCAGAGGGGACACGTGTCCTTCAGTGCGGCAGCGCCTGTACTTGTGGTATGGGTCCAACACACACATAGACATCAAAGGTGCAAAATAAAACCTAGCCAAGTGACGTGCTCTAGGTAACAGCTACAGCGTGTGCTCCAGGGCAGGTGTGACGTGAAAAGCATTCAAGCACCTATGGAAGCAGAACAGAAAGCAGGGAACTGGGGAAGGAAACTGCACGTGGGGGAATGTGTGGTACTTGAATGTCCTCTGAAGGAGTGGTCAACCTCGAGCTGAGCTTTTGAGAGAAACAGCAGGACTTGTTCTGCTTTGTACATACTGCTGCCTGGCTTGGGGCTGGCCTGAATCCATAGGGCTGGCCCCAGCCAGGAGAAACATTTTCAGCCCTAAGTGCCTGTGTCTTGTCAGTACTCAGAACAGTGGGGTGACTCGTTCAGTAACAGTGAGATTCATCTGGTAATGATGTACCTGAAACTTCTAATGTAGTTTGTAGCTTGCTTTAACATCTGTATGTGACTTTCCTAATCATGTGACAAATTATTCTTCAAATTTGCTGCTCTTTTCAGGGTTTTTTTGCCGTTTCAAACAGTGCTATGCTGAGAAAAGCTAGCAAAAGAAGAAAGGGGAAAAAAAATGAAACAAAAGCAAAAATCAAAGGAGTGCAGTCAAGCTGGTAGAAAGGAGAATCTCAGCCTTCCCCTTCCCAAATGCATTAGCCAAAACATTTGTGTTGCTTGGGAAGCTGTACCTGCCCACACCAAAGTTCCTGCAGTCTCACTGTCCTGTCCAGGGGTTTCAGGAGACCAGGGTGAAATGCCTCAGTGCAATGGTCTAAATGCTCCTCCTGACATACCTGCTCTCTTTAGCCTGTGAGTGTGTGTGTTAAATCACCTCCAAATATGCTAATACAGCTAACGGTACTCTCTGGGGGTGTCTGAGAATGACTAAGAGCTCAACTAAAATGACTTCAGGGGCACAAGGCTGTAGCTTTTAGTAAAGGGGCCAGTTCAGGGCCATCACTTCTTCATGAGTTATTGGGAAAAGCAACCCCAATCCTTGGTCTGGAAATGGAGCTTTACTGCAGCGGGTGGAGGGGGAGCTGAGCCTGTTGCTGCTCCTTGAAACCCCCTCATAGGCTGTCCCTAAGCTCCAGGAGCTGCCAGTGATCCCATTTTTCCAGGTTCTTTGGTCAGAGGGCTAGAAACTTTCTCCCCCCCCCCCCCCTTTTTTTTTTAATCACCTGATGGTGGAACCATATGCCCGTTCCTGTAGTTCTTTTGCTTTAATTCCGATTGGCTTTCTCTAACAGAAACAGATCCTAGGGCTCAGGGAATGCTGGGGTGGCCCTTGCGCCTGCCCCCTTTACCCTCCCACACTGCGGCTGCCGAGCAGAGGGTCTCTGCCAGGGGAGCCTCCGCTCCTCTCTGTGCAGCTTTGTCACAGACAACTGCTTTTCAGAAACTCT
>NW_010323853.1:0-9208 GCF_000700745.2 Antrostomus carolinensis | reverse complement strand
CTTTTTGTCACAGCTGTCAGTGTAGGTCAAGGAGCGATGAAAGGAACAGGGGCTGGATGGAAAGGAACTTGCTGCGCTTCGAGCCCCGGCCCTTGCTGTGCTGCCCTGGGGGAGAAGGAGCATTTCTGCTTTCTTTCATAGGCAGCTTCCAAAATACTTCCAAATGTAATTTATTTTCAATTACTCCAGTAACTCTCAGCCACTATTTCCCAAAATGTCTAGTTAGTCTGATTGCCTCAAATATTTTGGATGCTCCAACTAATTTATTTTAATTATTATTTATTGATTTTGGTGAGGTGGTGTGTTTTGTTTTTTGGGTTTTTTTTTTGTTTTTTTTTGTTTCAGTGTTTTGGTTTTTTTTTTAGCTAGTTGCTTTAAAAAACCTAGAGCATGATAAATCAGCACATTGCTAAAAGGGAAAGAAAACAAAAGAGCTAGTTTTCTAGAACATGGAAGACCAAGAGTGTGGCAGTGTAATCACCTGCCATATCAATCTTTGTATTAAGCCAGAATGACTGAAAGAACTGACTTTCGTGTAGTACTGCCAGTAACAGATTTACTCAGCGATGGCCAAGATGAGTCCATCAATTCTTTTCCAGCTACAAACCATCTCTAGGTATTTAGTCTTGAAGAAAATCGCAGTCAACTCTGTACCTCAGTTGGGGGATTGTTCTGCTGGTTAATTATCTTCACTGATGGAAATGCCCACGTACTTCTGGCCCAGGTTTTGTGCCTTTTCTCCTGCAGGGGGGAAGGCAGTGTTCAACTTCCAGCAGTGGCCCAGTAAGTGCTATATCACCATGGCTAGTAGGACTATGTTGTTAGGCTAGTGTCTGTTTTGGGTAATGCAGCCTTTGAACTGTACATAGTCTGCCTGACTGAAGAGAAGAGACTGGTTCTAAAGCCAGAGCTGGATACACTATTCCAGCATCAAAGTTGTAGGACTCTGGAGGAGACTAGCAAGTTTCTCAAAATGGTGATAGGGGAGAAGGCAACTACTCATAAAAAAAAATGGGGTCCTGTCTATCATTTTAAAAAAGGAAAAAAAAAAAAAGTGCATTTTCTTACTGTGGACTCATGGACTTTTTACTCTAGTGGACAAAGACAAAGAGCTGGAAGCTGAGGTCCAAGTATCTGGAAATGAGGCACTAGGTGTTAGCAGCAGGTGATTAAAACAAGCTGTCACAGAGCAGAGCATCTCTTTTTTCAAGACTATTCAGACCTGATCTGAAGCTGAACTGGAAAATATGCTCAAAGCAGCCAAGCAAACAAGGCTCCAGCTAAAGCCGAGTTCTAAAATTCAATACAACAGTAACTGCCCTGAATTTAATAGCCTGTGTCATGCAGCAGGTCAAACTAGATAAACTACTGATACTTTCTGACATTGAATTTTGGCTTATTTGGAAAAAACTGGGTTGTAAGCATCTAAAGCTGGATGGATACCTTCGCTCAGTACTCATTACTCTTTCTGCCTAGTCCACCTTCTCCTGCCTGGTAAAATGGGAGTAATGACACCAGTTCATCTGCGTCAGTTTATGAACTGTTTGGCTGCTCCAGTATCGAGGCTAAGTGCTACGCAGCAAGTAGTGCCCGGGGCCAAATACTGAATGGTCAGGAAAAAAAATAATCGACCAGCTGCTTGTTAACGGAGCATCAGCAGCGTGGAAACGTGTCCAGGGCTCGATGGCAACTACTCTGCAACCGTGCAGTGGGCAACGCTGGCAAAAAACAACCGGCACCCAGTAACCTGCTCTCAAGGGGACTGCTCATCCTGGAGGTCAGCAGCATTGCAGGCAGCAGATGCCACTGGGTACAGCACAGTGCTTTGCTGAAAAGGTCCTTAAATTAATTAATCAGGCCAACATCTAAATGACGCTAATAAAGAGGAGCAGGGCAGCCACAGAATGAACTCCCTCCTCTCTGCCACAGTTTCTTTCTGGGCAAATATACAGAAGAGTTTTAAACACATAAGCAACTTGAAATTACATGCAATTATTTGCATCTGGGATATTTTTATTATTAGGGTAAAGATGACTGGGATGGAGGGAAGGAGGTAGGTATGAAGCCTCTCATGAATTAAGAGTAATTTTGAAATGACTGGCTTGTGTAAACAGCTCCCGGCTAAAACTTGTTTTGGCACTTTGGGTTAGAGAAAGGATGCGTGCTTCCAAGCTATTTCCAGTCTAAGACCTACAGAACAGGGAAGCAAACAAACATGCTGTGTTCATAATTACTTCAAAGGGCTGCTGTGATTTTGATGTTACTCTGTTGACTAATTTGGAAGCTCCAACCCAGGAATTTCTTCTCCTTGGCATGAATCAATGCTGTTGTTAATGTCATGTGGCAGTTTCCTCTTCCCTGCAAGGTTAGGAAGGGGGGGTTTAGGTACTCCTGCTCATCTGTCTTTGCCTGCTGCACAAGACTTGACCTCCTGCCTTTAACATTAAGATAGTAGTTCTTAACTGTTGGGGGGGGAGTTGCTGAAAAGATGAGACCACCGACTTCTAGATGCTCAGGGGCGGGGGCGTGCAAGTATCTGAGACTAGATAGGAAGAATTAGATGTTGCTGCTGTTCCAGGTGCTTTGGTTTCAGCCACTGTTAGGCACTGCTGGAAGGGAGGTTTCTCCACTTTACTTGCTCCAAGGGCTTTGTACACCTGTGTGCATCCAGAGCTGCTCACAGCTCCTCGAGGTGGCTTGCTCCTGTCTGCGTCACCTTGCGGAGTGGTGCAGAAGCTAGATGGTGGCATACCCAAGGTGTCCTCTCCCATTCTCCAAAACAGTGGAGAAGTGGGGAACAGGCCAGAAGTGTATGTAATAATCTCGTGTCAACTGTGTTCTTTAAAGAACACTCATGAGATGTTTTAAAGAAAGTCTTGCTTCTCACGACTGACTCAAGCCATGGGACATATGGGGGAGATAGCCAAGGGGATTCAGAGTTGCCTCTTGTCCTTTCCAGGAAAGTGATGAAACCATTTGGCTACAGGCTGGGAGTGGGGTGGGGACAGGACTGGGTGTGACAGGACACAGGTTTGGGACATATCTCTATAACTCACTCTTTTTTGAGGCCATGAATTAGAGGGGTGGCGGGGGAGGAGTAAATTAAGTTTTATGTGACTAGAAGAGTAGATGACCGAGTAGAAGGTAACCCTTCATGCAGACTTTTGTACGAATAGAAAAAGATCTTTTCTGCCTTGTATTTGGTAGAGATTGATAATTTCTGCTATTAATCACCTATATGTAGAGCCCTGTATTGAAACAGAGGCACGGGAGCCAGCATATACAAGCCCTCAAATATTTTAACACAGAACGATGATCTAGTGCTGTCCAATTCACTAGTACACTTTACCTAGTTTAGAGATGGACTTTCCAGGTAAGAGCAGATGTTGGCACTTTCATTTCTAGAAAAGAAATAACTCTTCAAATAAATTTAAACTAGCATGTAATAGATGATATGTACAAGCTTACAGACTGTGGAAGAAGTAATAAAGATGGGATGAGACTTATGTACCAAAAGCTTTTCATCCCAGAGAGTAAGTCAAATGTCTGACAACTTTAACGACCAGTGTATTCTCACAGAGAGTAAGTACTAAAAACTGTAATCTTGCAGTTTAATTTCAATAGCTGAATAGGGTTTGGGGTGCAATTTCTGCAGTGCTGCGACTGTGACTCAGGTACGCGTTCATAATTTATTTCTCCCTCCCTCCAACAACAGCTTATATAACTAAAATTATCTTTTCTGAAGATAATACCCTAAAACTAAGTGAACATAGGTGCATATGAAAAGTTTGCCCGATAATTGCACGGTGCTTTTTGATTATGCAAATAAAATCTCAAAGGCTCGCTGTAAATGCCAACGTTATATGTTTTATTTTTAATCAAGTAATTCTTTTAAACCTCACAATATCCATGACTGACAGGAAAAAAAGACATTAGGCATGAAATGAGAATATAAAATACATGATATGTAAAAAGGCAATCAGTGCTTTAGTCCCTCAAGACAGTAAGCAGGTGAAATGACCTTCAAAACTTCAACTCACTGTCTTTTTCTTAAAACATAAAGTTCAAGTGATTTTTCTGTTATTTCCCCTTGTAAACAACATACAAGTCAAAATGGACAATGAGGTAATCTATACTACAGAAGATAATTTAAAAACACTAGATAAGACACAGTATTAAAGACATATAGAAATCAGTGTTCACTTTGGTCTCTAGTATGGTTATTGTTATTATTACCACAAGCAACACATACTAGTTTAAGCCAGTCTGGTGATATTTGTCAGCCAGTTGTTGCTTAACTTAGTAAAATCCAAGAGGTAGTCAAAACCATTATCCTTTGCACAGATGGTTGCTCTTACGTTTGGTTCAATAGCAACGGTAGCAAATACCTTGGTACTTTTCAACATTCTCATAAAAACACTGCCAAAGCTGCCAACACACAGCTCTGGATTAGTACAAAAAAAGAAGTGTGTGTTCATAGATCAACCTCTTGTTATCAGTCAGCAGTTGTAAGAGGGGTGACACAACCAACGGATCTTAAAGAAGAGGCTGTTGATATACTAAGCAAAATAAGATCGATGCATTTAACAAGGCTCTGCTTGTTTCTAAAACAATACTCAAATCTCATTAAGACTTCTAGAAAATTAAAATCAGTGCATCTGCACATGTACACATCTTCCCAATTACTTTTATATCTAGCACAGGGGAATACATATATATTTTTTTTTATGATAAACATTTCTTACAGATAAATTAATTAAATTAAATTCAAGACTCGATGAGATTTCCCATGTTCGTTTATAATTCTTCTTACAAAGAATGTTACAAGATCTATAAACACTTTTTATGGGGCTCTATTCACAAAACTAAGTATGACTAAGCAGGAACTCCAGGATAACACTGGTGCAGAGTAAAACTGGGCTGGAAAAGGTGGCCTGCAAAGGGGAGAGGTAGGATCCAAATGTGGGGTTTGGCACTCCCTGAAAGCTGGCTAAAAGCAAAATATTGCAAATGGTCTTACAAAGCCAAATTTACCATCAACTGCAGCAAAAAGTTATTTGGCTCTTCCTCCAACTACAAGTGTTCCTCATGGCCTAACTATTGTAGCATCTAAATAAATACCACGACCTCTCCTTGGGGGAGAGTAAAAACTACCTCGCAATGTCCCTTCCGATTAAATCAAATTGAATATTTTGGGATGGGGGAATGGGAGGGAGAGCTATTCTTGTTCCAGGTTTAACCTTATCTCCACTATTGTTAGGAGAAAAACACATCTCTCTGAGCAGATATTTGAACTGCTTCTACTCAAACGAGTTTTATTGTGAAGCACTCTGGCAAGGACAGGCTGGTGAATAGCGGAAATCTAGGCTGAGCCAATGCTGCAGAACATCAATTTTGTCCTTAGACGCGAAGGAAGAATCCCAAACTCAGCCTGTGCCTCCTCCATTAAAAGGTTCTTTGCCTATTTGGAGCAGCCTATTGAAGGAGTGTAACTAGATTTCTTTTCTACTGCAGCCCAGTGCTAATTAGTTACCTGCCACAGCTATATGTTTAACGTAGGCATGTACATTTTTGTCTCTTCTGGAGATGCATTTCTTTTTGTGAACAGTGCCCATAATCCTTTAGACAGAAAAACAAAAGCTTTCAAAGAAATGTTTGTAAATGTCTCACAATTTCAAATGGATGCTTCATCTTCAACAAGTATTTGCCATACTGTATGCAGTGGTGAACTATCAGTTACATATTTAGTACAGATAAAAAGTATGTACCATAGATCAACAGCCACCTTTAAGGCTAGAGCAGCACAAAGGTGTGTTTATGCAGTAAATATGAGGTAGCATTTTGCTGTAAACAGAATAATAATTTTATTGTCACCTATGTAAACAAAGTGGGCTTGATGCTTTTGTGTTTTTATTCTTCCCCCTCCACACACCCCCCTCCCCCCCATCCCCCATCCCTCCCCTCCTAGAAAAGCTAAGCACCAGTAGCTCCGACTGGAAGTCAGCGGGAGCTGTGGTTGCCCAGTATCTCTGAAAACTCAGACCCTGTGAATGTGAAGACACAAATGCTCACATGAGCAACCGGTACAGAATACCACTTTATCATTTCACAGGAACTTATAATACAAAATGCTGAGATCTGATTATCAGAAATGTAGGTCTATGTCAACTCAGAGGTAGTTACTAATATCAGTACATAATACTTATATAGAGATAAAAAGGTCTAAGACTATTTGGTTTGTTCTGAGTAAGCAGGTCTGTAGACTATTCTGTAAAGAAAAAACAACATTACATGGTATATTCCCTGAGCAAAGTTCTTTGTCCTGAGTATGTTATGTAATAGTGATAACATTCTAATATATAAAAATAAAACCTTAAGCTTTCAACAATAAGATAGAGTTTGGTATGTGCTCTTAGCAGTTCAGTCTGACTTTGGTGCGCACAGTGATTTCGACAGCACCAATTAAAGTCTGCTTGTTGACAATGCTTCCTTATCTCAGCTCTGAACTTCTTACATATAAACAGGGAATGACCAGCTTTCAAATCCACAATTGCCTATTTTCTATAAGGAACTTTGGTTTAAATTTTCAAAGTGACCTAAGTTTTGCATCTTTGCTGTTTAACCTGGTTTTTACACCGGCTAGAAGGTTAAGCAATGCCACTTTGATTTGTCTACATAATTTAAATAAGTTTACTATCCTCACGTAAGGCAAGGAAGTTCTTCTCTATAGATATATCACATTCAATATCGTCAAAGGTAAGCTTTGCATTAGCATACTGAGAACTTCAGTATAAACCATCAAGAGTCTCGCAAACACTGGCAAGGAATTCACACAAAATAATTGTCTTGAAATTGTGCCCTTCACTGAGGCGTTGGATTACTACCTGTTTACTGAAGCAGCAGCAGCAGTAGCAAACCTGTTGTAACTATCGACTGCAAAAGAGTTACCACAGGTAGGACTTGGGCTTGCTGTAGCCTTTCATGCAGGCTGTTTCTTTAGTTTGATTATCCGAGCTTAAACCTACCTGACTCTTTCAAGCTTTAACAGCCTGTGTTTATTGCCAATGTTAAGGATTATACAGGTTTCTCTAATTAACTTACATCTGCAATGGGATTTGTCAAAGTACGTTATCTTACGTATGACTTGGTAATTCAGAAGTTACAAATGGAAAGCGACTTGAGGTTTTGATAGGCTCCAACTCTATTAACCCCGAGCAAGGGCTGCAGCCCAGGGAGTCTCACTCTGAGGCCACCAATCTTTCTTCTCTTTAATGCCAAAGTGTGTGGTCCCAGGGCACTCTGGGCCAAGGCTGGTCACAGTCACCAAGCCTCCAGTTCACAAGAAGCGGACGATGCCCAGGGCTCCTGGCAAACTGGCAGGTCCCTTCACTCAGGCTTGTCTGCAGCAGACACCTGTGCTTCTTGCCTGTACATGTGCTGTATCATCAGCAAAGGAGGTTGGCTGAGTAACCCCAACTACCCATCTACCTTTATTCATAAGAAAGTATTTATCCCAGGATCTCATTAGCTTTGCATTTTGTTTTCTTTAAAACCAAAACACACAACAACAACAAAAATCCCTGGGGAGTTCTCTCCATGGCATTCCAACAGAAAACAGAGGGGAAGTCCCTTCAAATTGAGGGTCACTACTCAGGACCAAGAAAAGTTGCTGCTGCTGCTGCTACTACTGCCACCAAGGTCCTCTAAACATTCACAGAATACAACGGGTTAAACAGGATGGTATCCTGATACCACTCAAAACGGACTGTTTGGTAACAACTTATACATTCTCCCCTACACAACAGTCATCTAAATTACAGTTACAACCATATTATTTTAACAAAACATTTTGAGAAACCAGCACAGAAACTACACATTCATTGTCTTTTTTTGAGCTTAAACTCCTCACCAACAAAGGATGGTGGCAATGAGAGCCGTGTTTAGTCATGATACTGCCCTGCATGGGCACAAGGAAGGGAAGGGTTTTGATACTTTGGGGAGATGAGAAAGAAAAAAAAACTCAAATTGGTGGCATGGGGGATGTCTTAGTATCTTTAGTACCATATGGCAGCTTTAAAATATGAAAGTATCCTTTGGTTCACAAGAGAAGTAACAGTCTTGATCTCAGTTCTGTGTGTGGTTTTTCAGGTTTGTTTTGGTTTTGAGTGAGATTTCTTGGGTTTTCTTGTTTGGTTTTTTGAACATGTTTGGAAATAGGTTCTAGGAATGAGTTCAGGAACATTTGTGGATACTGTGCCTACTGCTTCACAGTAATGTCTTGTGGGAGTGGGAGAGTGGTCTGATGGAAAAAAATATATATTTATAGATATGTACACATACACACACGCGCGTGCACACTCAAACACACACATACAGAAGGTAAAACGTAATGCACCCTGCTCAAATGTATTTTGCTTGGAGTGATTTGTCTATCAAAGAAAAAAAAAATTCACAGTTCCTCAACAGTAGTTAAAATTACAGGTCAGCTACTGATAATGAAATTATTTCCCCTGTACTTGCATGAGGTAGACATCCCAAGAGGATAAAGAAAATGAAAAGTTATGACAAATGCTTTAAGTTTTTTTCCTTTTCTGAACAGAAGGCCCCTTTCTGCTCGGTTCTTCGGGCGACACAGACAACTTACTCGACGAAGCTTCCTGTGGTGACCTGCCCGAGCGCTCCGAGATCTCCGACCTGCCCTCCTGAGAGTACGATGGAGATGAGTAGCCGTGCGTTCCTCCCCCTTCTCTCGGGAAAGCAGAAGTGGAAGGCTGAGGCTCAGCTTCGTGTCTTCCCTGAGAACTAGCGGGCTGCTGCGAGACAGTTTTATGGGGGCAGTTCGCCACCATGTGCATGATGCTCTGACAGTAATGGCACTTCTTTGGCTGCGGAGGCAGACTACATTCTTTAGCGTGGTGGTCGAGGCCACCACAGTTGTAGCATCTAAAACCAAAGAGAGACAGCTGGTTATAAAACGCAGGGTCCCACAGTCAGGTTCTCTATGTCAGCGTGAGTGCCCACAAGGTCTGTGGGAGAAACCGCGGGGGCTTCTGCACCGACATCCCGCTGCCGCAGGCCGAGGTTCCCTCTGCGTTTCAAGTCACTGGGAAGGTGCCCCTTTGGCGCACCGGTGCCAAAAAACACCCCGTAGTGGGGACCGGGAACCCTGCACCGGAGGGACCGGCCTACCGGCTCGGCTTCCCCCGCT
>NW_010323852.1:0-64682 GCF_000700745.2 Antrostomus carolinensis | reverse complement strand
GGAGTCTATAATGAAACAGGTAATAAAGCAGTTCAGGCAATCCACAAGTAAAAGAATAAGTGAAATCTGGTTTAGAAATTCCTTGCTTTTTCAAAGGACCTTTAAACTAACCTTTGAAGTACCTTTGCAAAATGCAATAATGTTATTATCAATATTATCTCCATTTTACAGAGAAACTCTGCACAGAGAAAGAAAGCAACTTCAATCACCTACCAGACCAGCACTAGAAGAAAAATGTAAGAAAAAAAATGCAAGTTATGAGCTCTGGCTTTTACAGCTAAAATCAAATCAGCATCTCCTGGTGAATGGCTGCACACAGTCTTTTGGAATGCACAGTCCTCCCCTACCCCTCTTTATTCAATTAGAAACTTCTGCTTTGAGTTTTCTTTAAAAAGGTATTTTTTTACTGTTTCAAGTAGAAGCAAATTTGACAATTTGAAATTCCTTATCAAAAAGTCTGATGAATGACGCTCTGTGCTGAAATAGTACTTCACTTTTATTTTAGTGTTAAGTAGTTTTTTTCCAGGTGTCCTATCAAAATCTTCATAGTAAAGTTAGATGAATATGATACACTCAAAATGAAGCAAATTAAATCAAAACAAAGTATTTCACCATCTAAATAAAATATTTGTACTCTACTCCACTTCAAGTTGTGTCAACATATTCTCTTTAGACATCTCAGTTTCTTTAAACAGTATTTCTGAAAATAAATTTATTACATTAAGTGTTTGGACTATCACCAGTAATAGAGAAAAGCTTCAACCAGATAGAACACCGATGTCCTCTAAACTTCAATTATTTGTATCACTGTCAGTGTATACCCTTGTTCACAACAGCATTTGCCCATCTGAGGTTCAAATAACTTCCCAAGAGTTATTTTGTGGCTTAATAGTTGTTTCAAAGTTGGTGGGGGTTTTTTTTGTTTGTTTGTTTTGTTTTTAATTTAAAGCATATTTCTCTTTAAAGTGTAATAGCCCACTACTCACTAAATGTGTTCTTAACTCCCTTAAAGGGAAAGATTTCTGTTTCATTTTATGACATGAGATAAAACCTGGAGCAAGCTTCTGCACAAACCTCTCCTTCCCCAATTTCCGTAACACTTGTGTTTCAGGACTGAGGAGGTAGAGTTGGTGTGACAGGTTCACTGGGCTAAGCCTCGGCCAGCAGCCAACACAGCCATTCACCCACTTCCCCCCCTACCCCCAGGGGATAGGGGAGAGGACTGGAGGGGGCAAGGATTAGGAGGCTTGTAGGTTGAGATAAGAACAGTTTAATAATAGAGAGAAAACTTAAAATAATACTAACATTAAAATAGTAGAGATAATGGTAACAGTAAAAAAATATGCAAGTGAATGACACCCAATGTTATAGCTCACCCACCTCCTGACCGAGCCCGGCCTGTTCCCAGATAACGATCCCGGAGGAGCAACAATCCCGAACCGAAACCGCAATCCCAGAAGAACGAGAGCCCGAGCGAAAAGCCAGAGAGAGCAAAAAGAGGAAGAGACCCTCACTAATATAGTGAGGGTCCGTAATATAGTGGACATGATGTGATATGATATGGAATAGCCCATTGGCATATCTAACTGTCAATTAAGTTTATTAATTTAAATATTCTTCTCCCCCCTTAAATCTTGTGCTTGTAGACTAACAGAACACAAAGTCCTTCACTTCCAGTGACAAAAATGTAAACATGGTATGTTTATGAGGGAGGTGTTAATATCAATAAAACAAAATGAAAAGTATCAATAAATAGTTTATAGGGAACAATCTTGTCTTGAATAAAACTAACATTAGAACTCTCATTCATTCTTTCCCTTAGTAGTCTGTTTTATTAAAAATGATACATTGAATAAGATGTAAGATAACTTTGAAAACCACAATCAAGGAAAGTTATGTTATCCGTTCTATGGATTTCAAAAATTTCAAAAAATTTAAAAATTTAGCTAAAGATTTTGGTTCAATTTGGAGACTATATTCTTATCCCTGAGATATGATGCTCTTTTTGCAATGACCAGTCCAGTCTTCTATGGTTTATCCCTTCAAAATTGTTCTGTGGGTGAGTAGTACGAGTGCATTTACAGATGCTGAAAGATGTCAATGAGTTTATTCTAAAATCAATGAATTGATTCCTTCAACATATTCCTATGTTCAAAGACATACACTCAAGACATCTTATTAGCGCTTTTTCAACTTTTATGCAGAAAATATCAATCTTCAGGTAGTATTTCTGTTGTGCTCAACAATCATTGTCAAAACACAATGGCAAGCAGAGTAGCTTTTTCTTCCTGTGCTTTAGACTACAGATGAGATGTAAGCCTAATGCTTAAAAATTCAACATGGAAAATATTAATTAATGCTAAATGTCAGGGGTTCTTTTGGCTCAAGCCATAAATACGATCCATAATACAATGTATGCAAAACGTAATCAGAAACACTACTTACAGTATCTCTTGATTTTTTATATATTTTTTAAAAATATATTGCCAATTAAAAAGTTACAGAACTTATCCAGGTAACTGAACGTATCAGTTTAATCCTTGTTTCGAACAAAGGAGTAGGAATCAAAAAAATGTCACTTAAGTTCATCATCCTCGATGCAAGATGACATGTAAAGAGAGAGGCAGTCTCTATACAAATACGTGTATTCATTTATGTGCACTTTCTACCATTCATATTACTAACATGCCATTCTGCAAAAGGATCAAAGAATTTGTCAAGCCAGAAAGAAAATGAAAACTGTTTTAGCCTGCAAAGGTTAGAGCGTAGGCAGAAGACACAAAAAGGAAACCTCAGCTCTCCAACACTCTTCCAACATTATTTCTGCTTTTGTTACCCCATGAATCTGGATTTTAGTGGTATACACAGCCTCTTGCAGAGGCATACTAGTTAAGATCCACACTAATCATTTGTCTAAGCAGAGCACCCTTCGTGGTTTGTGCTAATAGGGGAAAGACTCATTTTTATTTTAATTGTCTTTTAATTGTTCTCATTTATTTACTATTTTAATACCAAACAGTTCTAATATCAAATTAGTATTTATGATATGAAATTGTGACAGTCAGTAAGATCTATAGAAACATTTTAATTCCTGCTAAACCTTTAATTCAAGCCAAAGAAGCAGCCTGCTTGTATCACTTATTGGCCAGTCAGCTGCTTATCTGTTTTGCCAGCTGGTTAGCCTGATGCTACTTTGCTCCATGGCTGCCAGGCTAGCAACGGGCCCCCCAACTGCCTGGTTATTCAGCTGTTGGGCTCTGTGGGTCTTTTAGCTCTTCTTTTCTGATTTGCCATCCGTCAGTACCAAAATGCTTTCTTTCAAACCACTGGAAATTTCATAAAGTTATATACAATACTAATATGCAGAATTTCATTTTTAAAAAGCCCCCAAATGGAATATTTTTCTTTTTTGGTTACCTTTACAATATAGTGCATTGTTCTAGCTAGTTATTAAATTAGATTTGCTGTACTGATTAAAGTGAGAACTGCACTATAACATGTATTCAGTATAAGAGGTAGAAGTATACATCTTTTGATTAGAATACACATTTTCTAACAGTCATAAAGTGACTTGTTACATATATCTTGTTACAAATGTAAGAAGTGTACTTTAGTCTGATGCTTGATTTTTGGAAAGTAGAGGTTTAATAAGCTGTCCTTTTTCTTACAGCTATTTCTTTGTATAATACTATTACCTAATGATGCAAGACAAAATAGCTTTTTAATTTAAATTCTCACCCTGTAACTAACTGTTAAGCAATATAGAGGCAATGACCTTTAATTGCTTACATATTTGAGAATAAGCCCATTACTGGAAGAGATCATACTGAACAACTGAAATAAAAACAAGTCTGTAAAACACATTTCCTAGCACCTATTTTGACTATTATATATTTTGCCGATAACAAGGTTTCTCTTTAATAATCACTAACACATGTGAAAAATAAACTACAATCTTATTGTCCAAAGCATGAGAAAACTTCACCCTAGACATTTAAATAAGCTCATGATCAAAGAGTTTTATTTTTTTTGTTTTATTTTGAAAATAGCTAATATCTAGTTAAATTTATCATCAAATTGATTATTTAGTAATGCATCTATCCTTGACAGCTATGGGTTATATTTAAGATAATTCTA
The DNA here is from genome assembly GCF_000700745.2 of Antrostomus carolinensis. Lineage (NCBI taxonomy): Eukaryota > Metazoa > Chordata > Aves > Caprimulgiformes > Caprimulgidae > Antrostomus > Antrostomus carolinensis. Next base: position 60,545 of record NW_010323852.1, on the reverse strand, counting down.
ACTAAGCACATGCTGACATTGGCTGAGCTCTAACTGAATTCACAGTTCCTAAAATCTGATCTATTTAGTCCCATGATTTCTATGGGATTGTTCCCAGAAAGTCGATTTGCAAGCTGACAAAATTTATAATGGCAACTGGCAGAAAATGATTGCTTATTCTACTCATATAACTGTCCCTTTTCTCACGTCAATTTATCGTTTCTGCAAATTATGAAGCGGTTCACCATTACAATAATGCATTGGCAGTCCAACCTATTTCTGTGCCAACCACTGTTCCAAGCATAGCTACACTGCATCATCTACAATATTTTCCTGAAATTAAAAAAAAAAAAAGCAAAACTAAAACCCCACATATCTACCATAAAGGAAATGCAGCTGTCTCATCTTTTTTTATGGTTCAAAAGATGTAGCTCCCCCTGAAACTGCACAGAATCCTGTATAGCAAATTAAAGTCAACAGTCCCTTCTGCAGTTGCCTTTCATGAACTCTTACAAATTTTCATGGAGAATCTTCAGATCACTGGTTGTGAACCAGAGATTTAATGTATCTCACCATTACGTGTAGTCAACAACATTTGTATTAGTCTCTTATCTAATATAAAATGTATTAGAAAAAAAAGTGCTTATTGAAATAATGCACCTTTGTTGCTAACAAAGGGATTAGTAAGTGTAAGGCTATGCATGTAGATGCACCAGTGAAGTTCCCATCTTTGTATTTTATTTGGTTTGATATTGTGGGTACCTCACAGTTTACAGAAGAAATAAGGCACTAACATTTTTGAGAGTCAAGATTTTATTGTGCTTGCACTTCATTAAAACATCGTGCCTCCACCCCCTTCTTTTCTGCACTATTTAGGAGGTACTTTTCAAAAATCACTCTGCTTTAAGCTAACTCCGACCCAGTGAAGTCAATTAGTGTTTTATTCTCCCTCAAAAATCTAACACGTAATTCCCAACTTATGTTGCAAAGTGGAATTGAGGGTTGGTTTATGTGTGTTTTTTAATAGCATAATGCACATCCTCCATGTCCTCCAGAGATGTGCTGACATATCACAAAATACTATATGGTTACTTTAACATTTGAAATGCCCACTGCCAGCTAGTTCTAACATTTACAAGTAATTTAAAAATCTTTGTCTTGTTCATGTACCAAACTAGTTTTAATTACTAAAAATCTTCCAAAACTATATTTCTTACAAACATAAATTAAAACAGAAAGAACTGCCTTTTTCTTTAAAGCCAGATGACAATTAAATGCAGATTAGTAGAAGACACAAATGATAAGTCAAAAATGCTTGACTGTGTACAAATTTCACACATATGGTATCCCTCATTCTTACAGAAATTATAGACAAACTATTTAATAACTACTTTCATTCACACTGCTGTTTTCTTTTTCATACATTGCTTATCTGCAATGATTGTCATCTTGTTAAAGAAGTGTCTCAGAAGCTTATTCTGGATCAGTCACATAAAATACAGTGTGTAATATGCAAACAAAATAATTTAAACATGATACAGGTACGAAGAGAGGCAAAAAGTACCCAGATTGCAAAGTCAAAGCTCAAAATCAGATCAAGTGAACAAATGGGTAAAAACTTCGAAGAATGATAGAGACACTACAAAATATGCTTATAAGGGGTAGGAGATAAAAAAGAGTCAAATAGGCACATATTTACTAAGGTCTGATACAAACACTACGAAAGACATTAGTCTCCTGCCCCCTTAAAAGGAGAGGAAAGATCTACCCAATAGAACAGAAATCACCATATGGTTCTGTATGATACGAATCTTGAATTCTCAGTTTAGACAGCAATGAATTTTGTAAGAGATAGAAAAGATATCTTTTGACTAACAATATATGTCATAGTATTCTTGCTCTGAAATTAATATAATTTGAATAGAACATTTCAATGAAAAGGAAAAGTGAGGAAAAAAAAGGTCAATACCTGAAGTTGTCATGCAATAAACATTCACATTTTACTGCCATTAAGACCATTAATCTCATCAATGGAACTGGAAGAGCACTGGTTAGATGCTGTTCTATTGGGTAGATCTTTCCTCTCCTTTTAAGGGGGCAGGAGACTAATGTCTTCCGTAGTGTTTGTACCAGACCTTAGTAAATATGTGATACTTTTCCATTTTTTTAATCAAAGGTTTTTATATAGCAGCTTTATTTCAACAAGCAGATAATACCAATGAGAAAGATTCCACCCAGCTGCAGTTACCACCAAAACAAGCATTTAAGATTTTGTACTGCATATGTATGAGTCATGCTAAGATGTAAGTCTATGTTAGCTTAAGGCTTTGGTAGTATTAGAATGGGTTTCAGCAATGCTTATAGATGAGGTATCAAGCTCAAATTCCTTTTTTGATCAATTACATTTCTGTGAATCTCCTGGCTTTTGAGGAAATGTAGGAACTATATGCTTCATGAAAAAGTTTTGTGTGAAAAACTTTGCTGTATATTTTTCCAACAAAAATACTTTTTCTATTTGAAATATTTTTAGTCACATTTAATACCTAAACTAAGACTTGTATTAGTGGGCCTTGCGTGCTTGTTACTTGATAATAATCTTTCTTCAAAATTAAAGTGCACATCTTTTGCAAATAAATAAATTTTAGTAAAAGAATACCTGATTCAGTGTCACTGATTTCTGCTCCAAATAAGTAACACACAAATCTTAAATTCTGCTACTATTCCATAAAGATGAAAACATGATGTCTAAACTGAGAATTCAAGATTGGATTTTGTTGAAGATACCAAATAAGTGTTACAGGCTAACAGACATTTTCAGTTATCTTTGGATAACAAGATAGGTCAAGATGATGGATAATTATCTGTAAATTGCTCTTTTGTGAAAGTATTTCCAATACAAATAATCAAGTAACATGAAAGTAAGTATTTTCAGAGCTGTCAATTTCCTAGAATTTTAATTGCACCTTACATTTATGCAGCATTAACATACATAATGTTAGTAAATCTGTATTACAAAGACTTAATGAGACATCTTTGTGACAGAAGCTATAAAACTTTTTCATTGAATTGTACATGTGAAACTCAAGCTGTAGGCAGGTATCAGGGCTGGTTTTGTGTGTGCATCCAGTACACTCAGGTTATTAATTCCCTGGATGATTCAGGAATTGACCAGCTAGTGAGATAACAGACTGGCTTGAGAAAACAGACTAATTTGAAAGGTAATTACAATATCAAAATATGAAAAGTTTTCCAGTTTCAAATTATGAAAACAAGAAGCAACACAGTAAGAGAAAGATTAGCTTGGAGATATAGCAAGCATACAAAGAACAAAAGAGGAAGTGAATTGAGTAAATCTTCTGCATTGCCATAGTTCAATGTCCAGTCATAAGGAATGAGAGAACACGTCTTTCAGAGGAGAAAGTAAACAGTACTAATTCAGTCATGAAGAAGGAAAGAAGACAAAGACTTCTTTCTCTAAAGCTAGCTCTTTCTCAAAGTTAAATGTACAGCAGAAAAGTAAAGGGAAAGTGTCCAAAAGAAAAGTGTCTAAAATATAACATTCTATTAGTAGTTTCAGGGTAAGATATCAGCCAAGTTAAGCGGTTACAAAGGTCCAAATCAGTGAAAGACCTAGTTCCTACGGTCAGTTCTTGTAAAATTGTTGTAGCAGGACTGAGCATTTTATTTAACTGAGAATCAGGACACTGACAAATTTGAAGCTAGAGATAGCCTTGACTGCTGTTTCTGTATCTCAGAACTGCAGCCAAATGGCAAAAAGCAATTTTTTTTTTATTTCTTTTTTTTTTATAACAGAAAATTACCACTCTTCAAATTTAACATAATGAGCTATTTAGAACTAAACTAAGGTTTTAGGGAAAAACTCCACTGTAATAATTTATTTCTGATTTATAAAACAAACTTAACTTAAATAAGCCAATATTTGAGAAGAAGGGGGGGAAAAAAAGTTCTATATTATGTCACCTTGAAAAAGTACTTGTTCTGGAAAGTACTTTAACAATCTATTGATTAATTTTAAGAGTTATTCAGTTGGATGGATAAAAATAATTCACCTTATGACTCTTTTTGTCAAGTTCATTATGATGTCTGGAAGACTGAAAAAAAAGTCTTTGTTTTAAAAATGTTGACATTAAAATATATGAAAACCCTGTTGTGCCTTTGCAATGCTGGAAGTTGAATTTTGAAGTAAAGTTACTGTCATATAAAACAAGTCTATGAGAAACCACTGTATGGTCATTAAGGACCGAATAAAGGTCCAACTGATGATTACTGAAAGTTTGTAGTACTGGGGATATGAAATGTTGAAAAGTGACAAGATTGAGAAATACTTTGGAAGTAGATTGCATCTTATATAGCCAGATTTTCTTATGTCAAAGATTTTCCAATTAATCTGTCGACTTGGCAGAGTAATGAAGTATGACAGAGAGTAATGGAGTATGATGGAAGTAAAAGGAGATTTCCAAACACAAGTTAGCCTATGACACCAGCAACGTATTGTTTGTGACACAAGTAATAAATGTAACACTCACAGACAGTGTTGCTGTCCTGATTGCCTAAAGGACTAGTATCATAAGTTGGTGATTTTCGTATAGATGTCAGGGACTTGGAAGGAGTCACTATTCATAAATGGCATGCAAATACCTCATATATAAAATGACCTCGCACTTACAACTCAGTTTTCCTGAGTAGATCATAGAATCAATATAAATACATATTAACTTTAACTGGGCTGCACATGATAACCAGTTAACATGTGGGTCTTTCTACCACACAAGCTGCGGCAAGTTGCATAGGTCTTTAGTGTAACTGAGGGCACCAAACCACGGTCTGGGCAGTCAGCAAGAAACAGAGGCAGATGGGTTTTAATACCCTGCTGACAAGACACAGCCTCAGCTTGAGCAGGCTGTGCAGGTGAGGCCTCCCCTGAGAAGACTCATCCTGGTGGCCCAGAAGCTGTGATAATGTGGACACCAAGACCTGCCATGGGATTTGTTCCTGCACGTGCTAAAATAAATCTGTGGGACACTGTTTCAAGAACCTCAAATCTCTGAGGGCCTTGGCTGGAGAGCTGAGGACCCTGGACAGGTATAATGATAAATGTGATTATCTGAGTGTTTTCCTTGGAATTCTGCATATTTCTTCCCTCTACTTTCACAGTTACTCTAAATAAAAATGGACTGAATACAACTTGTACCTGACCAATTGCTTCTTTGGGTAACTGTCAAACTGATTAAGTGGGACCATTATTAGCACAGCATTAGCACAGCAAGCTGTAAGCAACCCAAGAGACTCCTGGAGTGCCTTGATGACAACTTACTAACACAAGAAATAGACAGCCCTACTTGAGAGGAAGCAATATTGGACCTGATGATCACCAGTGGAAATGAGTTCATCAGGGATGTCAAGATTGGAGGCAGTCTGGGCTGTAGTGATCATGCACTGGTACAGTTCACTGTCCTAAGGTGTATGAGTCATATGAGAAGCATTGTCAGGATCCTGAATTTCAGGAAAGCCAACTTACAGCTCTTCAAGGAGTTAGTCAATAGGACTTCTTGGGAAACAGCCCTTAGGGACAAGGGAGCAGAACAGAGCTGGCAGATCCTTAAGGGTGTTTTCCACAGAGCACAAGAGCTCTCAATCCCCAGGTGTAAGAATCAGGCAAGGAAGGCAAGAGACCAGCATGGCTGAGTTCAGACCTGATGATCAAACTAAAAGGCAAGATAGACCTACACAGGCAGTGGAAGCAGGGACAGGTATCCTGGAAAGAGTACAGGGATGTTGCCCAGTTCTGTAGGGACAAGGTCAGGAAGGCCAAGGCGCAGCTGGAGCTGAACTTAGCAAGGGATGCCAAGAAAAACAAGAAGCATAGCTTGTTACGCATAAAATGTTGTTGAGACAGAAGAGAACACCTCATATGTGGAGCCAAAACTTACTGTTAGTCCAATTAATAGTTTAAATATCAAAAAGTCTCATTAATAATACCAGTAACTTCTTTAATTAAAGAAATCTTCCTAATATCTATCCCTTTCTCTGGTGTTATGTTCACCCTTTCAGTGTCCCTCTGTGTCCTGAGATCAGCATGTCATTCTTTCCCAAACAGAAGGGGAAAATGTTTATTGTGACTGATGGAACTAGATGATCTTTAAGGTCTCTTCCAACCCAAACTGTTCTATGATTCTATGATCAGTATCCTGAAATCACCCCTGAAAGGATGTTAATGATAAAACTCTCCTTCCTCAACCTTCAGTCATCTTTGGGCTATTTGATGTTTTCTTAACAGAGCCTGATTTTTCCTCATTGGTTCCCAGCTTTCCCCACCCCCAATTAACACAGAGGGCCAATGTGTGTTACACAGCTGCATAGGGCTGTCAAGCCTTTACTATACATGGCAGTCACAGTCACTTAACCAGGAGGCAATTGTCAGAGCTCAAACAAACGAAAACCAGCTCAGGTCAACACATCAGAAGACAATCCTGCTGTCAGACCAATATAAAGCATGTGGCTACTTTACAGTAATAATGAAAAAGTGATATTCACTGGGCTATCAGGTGATATTACACTAAATAAAATTGAAGGCATAGGAAATAGGAAGGAAATAGAACTTCTCCCTGCAACTTATTCTCATTTAGCTTCTCTCCCTAATCCTTAGTACTTCATGTAACTACAGTAGTTAAAATGAAAAGCACATGCAGGTATGCAATATTCAAAATGGTAAAAGACTAATTATATTTTCTGTACAGCATAAAGGAAAACTGGCATGTAACTCTGGCTGGAGATAAAGTTTAAAATATAAGTCAAACTACTCCCACTCTGCAGCAAAATTAGGAACCCCATGGGTCTTATTAGAAAAAAGTACTTTTAGAATCTGAACATTTTCCTGAGTATTTGCCACTCTAGTTACTCAGTCAGATATTAAATCCAAATGCAAATATATCTTAAAAGAGCTGTTCCTTAATATTAGAATAAAAATTCAAAATGCTGTCATGTTAGGCTTGAGTCAGTTATGTTATTTCATATTTTCTACGGTGATAAGACAGTGCAAGTCCTAAAATGCCTTTAAAGAACAACTCATCAACACAAAAGAGCATAAAAATTAAGCAGCTTGACTCAAACTATAGGTGATTGTTTTCTGAGAGTTCACTCCTTCCTATTTCCTATCTTCTGCCTCTGAAAATATATCAAGCTAGATACTGAAATCTGTCAGAAGAGGCTACTCTTATTGCATAATTTAAATATAATTGCTGTCAAAGAATCCATGCAGATTACTGACAGAACTGAGGGCAAGTCCTCCTTGCTGTAGGCTTTCTCACTGATCTCAAGGGTCTGGGATTCCCAAAAGTTGATCTTAATGGCAAAAACCAAGGCAAAGAAGGTACCAGGTAACTCACCCTTTTCCATCTTATTTGTCACCAGGTCCTCTGCCTCATTCAGCAGCAGGCTCATGTATGCCCTAGTCTTAATTTTGCTGATTCTGTACTTGTAGAATACCTTCCTGCTGGCCTTCATGTTTCTGGACAGGTTCAGCTTCAGATGAACCTTGGCCCTTCTAACACTGTCCTTGCAGGTTTTGACAGCTAGTCTATACTACTCCAGTAAATTCTTTTTTTCTTTTTTCTTTTGTATTAATTCAATAAATATATCCCTCTTGTTTAGAAAGAAGCAGAATGATTTGTTTATGACATGAGCATATGATGAAGTACTTTCTACTTAAAGGAACATGTTTAACAAAATCTACAGAGGACAAGCATTTAAATCAGCAGACACAGATTATTCAGAACTGAAGGCCCTAAAAAGGCTTCCCTCACTAAACCTCCATTTCTCTCATATTTTCTGTAATGATGGAGTATCACAGAAATTTCAAAATATAAGTAACACTGTGTCAATTAGGCTCTAGCAAAAGAAAAAATACCTATAAGGACAGAGTTCACCATGTCGGTTAGAACAGATTTCAGGTGGAGTTTTACAAGCAGAAAAAAACATGTCACTATTTATATTCTGTAAGTATTTTGGAGCAGTTTCCGTTCCTGGAAGACCGTACTCCGTGGAGGGATCCATGCTAGAGCAGTTTGTGAATAACTGCAGCCTGTGGGAAGGACCCACATTGAAGAAGTTCATGGAGGACTGTCTCCCATGGGAGGGACGTCATGCTGGAGCAGGGGAAGAGTGTGAGGAGGAAGGAGAAGCACAGACAACAAGTGATGAACTGACCACAACCCCCATTCCCCGTCCCCCTGTGCTGCTAAAGGGGAGGAAGTAGAGAAAATAGAGAGTGAAGTTGAGCCTGGGAAGAAGAGGTGGAGGAAAGGTGTTTTACGATGTGGTACTATTTCTCATTACCCTACTCTGATTTGATTGGTAAAAAATTAAATTAATTTCCCTGAGTACAGTCTGCTTTGTCTGTGATTGTAATTGGTGAGTGACACCCCCCAACCTTATCTTGACCCATGACCCTTTCGTTATATTTTTTCTCCCCTGTCCATCTGAGGAGTGGGAGTGATAGAGTGGCTTTGGTGGGTACCTCGCATCCAGCCAAGGTCAGTCCACTACACTCATGGATTGACAATAAGGTAGTGGAAAGAATATGGGGATCGGATGAGGTGACCTAACTTACTTTTTTAGCCAATCAGTTTTCTTATTCCTTTAATACAGCTACTGCTGCAGCATAAAAGAGTAAAGCAAACCTTAGACACTTAAGCAAGGATGATGTATTTGGAATTAGATAAACAAGTTTAGTTCTGGTTATGGTAGGCATGCAGTAATTACTAGAATATTGTATCCAGACTTTCTTTGTTGATTTTTTTTTTTTTTTTTTTTTTTTTACAATGTGAGAAATTCCAGGAATTTTTTCTCTTCAATTCTTTGTCTTTCTTAATATATCAAGCTTAAAAGAAAAAGGAATATAAAAACCACTGCAGATCTCTTTTTCTAACCTGGAAAAGACATGAAAAAAGCCAGCAGCTGAAGTTAATGACAAACGTATTCAAAATGTATTTTTTTTTTCCTATTTTTGCAAACAAATTATAAAGAGAAAAGATAGTTGGGGTTTTTATCACTTAGCACTTTTAAGTGATGACTGTAGGATATTGGCTAATTTTTTGAAATTAGCACAGAAAAGCAAATGAAATACAGAAGTCTGTCACTTACAGGAGGGGGCATTAGATTACCCAGTAGTTCTTTCTGGCACCAAGCCCCGTTATCTATGAAATGTATACTGAATCTTAAAAAATTACAAGAGTTGCTTTTCTCATCCAAAATATTGCCTTTATTCCTGAGCCCAGAGACTAGTTCTTAAAAGTATCTGAAATTTGTTCTTCTGTTCTTTAGCAAGAAACAATGAGTTCTTCAGTTCTGCTTAGATTCTGTAGATAACTGGCATATCTAGATAATCAAGACCAATACCTCCAAGATATTGAAGTTAGCACCAAGCACCCCATTAAATCTGAGTTCTGAACATCACACCTCTGCTTGTACACTCTGGACCACTGGAAAACACACAATGTGGATATCAGATACTGAATGAAAGAGGCTTGCACCACAGAGCACCACAGTCCTTCCCCTCTCTGCTGTAACTGGCTGTAGCTAACACACTCCTGTGTTTCCGAGTGAAACAACATACAAAGATATTCAAGCACGTAGAAGTAAGAATTTTGTAGATACGCATTAAGTGATGTGTGTGTAAAGCAAGAGTCTGAGCCAAACTCTACTGACTTTCAAGATATCATGTTAAAAGGGATGCACCAAAATATACTATTGACATACTATTGATAATTGAGTTTTTATATGGTAAGATAACCAGAATAACACAGACTCATGGTTTTTCAGTGTGGGTTTTTTTTTTTTTTTTTTTTTTTTTTTAAATGCAACATTTCTGGCAAATATGAGAAAAGTGACAAGAGGGATTTTTGTTTCTTAATTTGAAATGTAAGTATGTATACAAGTAAAAATTATTTTATTGATGTCAATTCTTCATACACAGGTGTGTGTAGAATCACAATTTATGTAATTATTTTATTTCAAAAACTAAATGTTGCTCTCAGAGATGAGCATATACTTCAGGGCATAAAGTCTGCCTGGGTCAGACTGCTAGCTACCTGCCGTTTCCAGTAAATCAGACTGTGAAACAGTGATCCATGTCACCGCATTTTAACCTCTCCATGCTTTGGAACCATGCCTCTGAGTTGAATATTTGTAGTTTAATTTGTCCAACAGAAGACATCACACTCCCTGTTAACATAGGCCATACAGAAGATTTAAAGAGCAATAAATGTCTAAAAAAACAATACAACAAGAAATTCTGAACCAAAAAGAATGTGTAAGATTCTCCTGAGTACTATAAAATCTTATAGTATATTATTAATTTTGGATAATTAATATTATTTAAAATAACAAAAGCTGATTAGTAATTGGGAATATTTCAGATTTATTTTACTAGATCAATCAGTGTTATTTATAAAACTCCCTGGATTCAAACGTCTTCAGTATAGAGCTGTTAAAAACATACATGTAAAATGAATGTTTGCATCTTAAAATGTAAATGTAACATTTTCATTGTGATACAAACAAATAACATTTGTTCTTAATTCTCATCTCTTTGCCTCCCCTTCTCCCAAAAAAACTGTGAGCAAAGTAGGTGCACTAAAGAATGTGGGCTTCTATATAATACACAAAGTAAATGTTTAATAAAATATTTATTTATAATAAAATTCATATAAGTGTTTCATATATTGACTAATATGTAATAAAAGCTTTGCTAGATAGCAAAAACAAAGTTTAGAAGATTTACTGATATTCTGTGTTAGAATGGAGCATCTTACATATTGGGAAAATCTGGTGCCTCATTTAAAAGGCCAGCTCATCATGTAGATTTTCTAGACTAGAGCAGATTGTAAGTAAACATCCCTTAGAATAAAAAAAAAAAATATTTACTTTACCATACAAATCAATTATACTGCCAAAATTTCAGTTCCATTTCACCAAAAAGCATTTTATCTTTGTGCATGACATTCGGTCAGAAAGTGATGTAATGTAAATTATGCAGTAAAAAGCCAACTATATCAGCTTTAAAATATCTTGTATCAGAGTTTAGCATCTATTAACTTCCTATATGATGCATTTTACTGATATTAGTGGTAATGATGAAGTTATCATCTCTGTTTTGGTATACCTTATTCAGAAAGTTTTCAAATATTCAGATCCAGTAACTAATAAAAGATAATAGTTCAGTAATTCACTTGTTAAAAATTAAGACTGACCTTTAACGTATTGCACTTTTAAGAATGTAATGACTAAGAAAATAATCACAGCAGACTACACATAAGCATGGGCAGGTGAAAGAAAACTTATGCTCCTCAGCTGTGTCAGTGTACTTTAGTCCTAACCTTTATTACCCATCTTAGCATGATACAGAGAACAAATGATAGGCTTACTGAGCTACAACAACAGCTAACAATATGAGATTGTTTCTTTTTTTTTTTTTTCCTTTTTTATAGCAAGATATACTGGGAAATGTCTGATTAAGAAACACTAAAATACATGTCTAACACCTAATGCAGTTTTAAAGGCTGTATAAATATCAAATATCATTGCCATTTGCAAATGAACTTCAACTTAGAATTTTTTTCAGCTACTTAAGAATTCAACACTTTTCAGCATCCTCATTAACCCTGTCTGTAACTTATGGAGACTGTGTGCCTGCAAAAATTTAGGCCAAATTCTATTATAAGACCTTATTTCTGCACACACAAAAGCATAAGCATGCACATGCACATACACAGTTGTGTGAACAGTGCGCACAAAGACACACTGTTCAGTAATGTTTGTTATGACTATTTACTTTTTGTGTTTTCCTGGTGTACCTACTAGGTATTATTCCTCTGTCTGGATATTAACTCCTTATTTTATGTTTACACCTTTGTCTTCTTCATTTAGGCTACAGCATTTTGTACTTGCCTGAAGCAAATTTCACATTGATGATATATGCACGTTCACTTCAATTTATCAGCGTCATTTTGAAGTATACCTCCATCATCTAAAGAGCCTGCAACTGCAACCCCCCCACAGTTCAGTGTCTTTAATGGTATTCATGTATAATTCTTATTCCACTATCCAGGATATAGCAAAAATACTTAACATTACCAGGCCTAGAACTAAGCCATCTAAGATGCAACACAAAATGACTTACAGAGACTAACCAATAGCTATTCTCTGTATACATTTTCCCAACTAAGTACACCACACATTTAGAGACAACACTGAGTCTTTTTTCTGATAGTTTGTAATTAAAAAATGGTTAGTAACTAGAACTAGATTTTGCATTGAGCAATTTTTTCTTTCCAGGGTTCAGAGCTAACTGGTTTTCTTATAGCTTCCAAGGTGTCCCTGTCCTTTTCCTCCTGTTATTTGCTTTGCAGTGAGGACCTGTTTTGCCTTGTTTTCTTTTTACTTCTAATGTTATTTATAAACTCCCTCCATCATTGTCTTTTATATGCTTTGGTAGTCTTAATTCAGCAACTGTGATAGCATTTCTTATTGTAGCCTCACATCTTCCTATTATTTTATGCTTTTATTCATTAGTCATGCGATTTTTTTCTCGCCTTTTCTAAAATTTCTTTCTCATCTGTATATCCTTGACTGCATCAGGAGCTTTAATGGTCTCTTATTATGATTTATATCTTTCTTTTGCATTACAATAGTCTGATATTATGTACTTAATATATTCACTTCCACTTACTGCCAGATCTCCTGCAGATTATCTTAACCCTTCTTTTTTGAAGTTTGTTTTGGTGGGGTTTTTTTTTAATATCTGTTCTCCTTGTAATTAGTAGTGATGTATATTTACTCATCAATAATAATGATATTTCACTCAAATTGACTTAATCCTTCATATTCTTAGACAGATTTTTTTGTTTCTTGTAAATGAAGCTAAAGTAACTACTGCCCTAAAAATTTCTGCAATGAAAAACTGACCTAGCTTATTTCTAAAAACTTAGTTGGCCCATATCCTACCATTGTGCTCTTTCAATTGATTTCCAGATAAATTAAATCCCGCTTTTCACAAAATAAAGTCCTTTATGTATTTCAGATTATTTTTCAGAATAGAAAGAATGCCTTGCTCTTCTCATTTACTATTCAATAATGGCAGTACTACCTTTTTATTTTCCTTTTTATAAGTACAGGTATGTATTAAAATACAATACCAGTGGATATACTGTGATAAATCCATCCTTTTTATTTCTTGATTGACTTGATGTAAATAAATGCATACCAGATATTTTATACAGCACCTCTACCTCCTTTTTTGTGTGTTTGATATTATACCTTAAAAATACCATTTACCATATTATTCTCCCCATTGGCAGATAACAATGGCATCCTACTCCTAACTCTGATGTCTTTTAGAGTTAGTTGGAGATTTCAGTGTATGTTCCTAGATATTTCTAATGAACAATATATATATATATATATATATATTCTCTTGAACAACCCAGTTGGTTTTCATCAACTCATTTTCAGTCACCATACCAAATATTCCTGTAATGAATTATTATCCACTAAATTTAAATCTATGTTCCACGTTTCAGGATACAGCTAAATGAAAATTAGAGACCAGAAATACAGGATATGTTGCAAAGTAGCATGTACCAAATATGTAAACTGAATTAGGCAATTGCAATCATGATGTTCATTTTTACCTTTTTCCTGCATCAGTAACAAGTTTTATAAAAGGTGTGTTGGGTTTGTTGGGTGGAGTTTTGGTAGTGGGGGAGGAGCTACAGGTGTGGTTCCAGTGGGAAGCTGCTAGAGGCTTCCAAGTCAGACCCTTCTCCAGCCAAGGCTGAGTCAATCAGCAATGGTGGTAGCTCATATGTGGTAAGTAGGTATGTGATAAACATATTTAAGAAGGGGAAAATGTTGCAGAACAACACAACAACAGCAGAGAGAAGAGCGGGATGTGAGAGAAACAACTGCTTGGACACACAGGCCAGTGAAGGAGGAGGTGTGTCGGAGCAGAAACTCCCCTGCAACCTGTGGTGAGACAGTAGGCTGTTCCTCTGTGGCCCATGGAGGTTAACAGTAAAGCAGATACCCACCTATGTTGAACAAGGTGGCTGTGCCCAAGGAAGTCATGACCCTGTGGGAAAGCCCACGCTGGAGCAGTCTGTTCCTGGAGGACTGTACCCCATGGAAAGGACCCATTCTGGAGCAGTCCATAAAGAACTGCAGCCTGCAGGAAGGACTCATGTTGGAAATGTCCATGAAGGACTGTCTCCCATGGGAGAGGCCTCACACCAGAGCAGGGGAAGATTGTGAGGAGTCCTCCTCCTGAGGAGGAAGGAGCAGCAGAAACAATGTGTGATGAACTGACCACAACCCCAGTTCCCTGTCCCTCTCTGCTGCTGTACGGGGAGGAGGCAGAGAAACTGGGAGCAGAGCTGAGCCTGGGAAGAAGGGTGGGGTGGGAAAGGTATTTTAAGGTTTGGTTTTATTTCTCATTATCCTACTTTGTTTTAATTGGTAACAAATTAAATTTATTTTTTCCCCAGGTTGAGTCCGTTCTGCCTGTGACAGGAATTGATCTTTCTGTCCTTGTCTCAACCCAGGAGCCCTTTGTTATAATTTCTCCTCCCCATCCCACTGAGGCAAAGGGGAAGAGTGAGAGAGCAGCTGTTGAGGTCCTAGCTGCCAGCTGGGGCTGAACCATGACAAAAGGTAGCAGGAATACTCATGCTAAATCGATCGGGCTTTAATTTGATTCAAGTTGCATTAGTTTTTAAACAACAACACATTATTGAAATCATGAGTTTGGGGACTTAAGATTTATTTCTGTGTACTGAATCTTTCTAGAACAGAATCGTACAGTGCACTGTTCTGCTTCACAGTTTTGGAGAATCGGTGTCCAAAGTCACCAAATGCAACTGGAATAGCAACATTCCAATGAATAGCTATAAATGCCTAATGCATAGACTACAGCAATAAAAATAATTTACAAACCATTTGGCAAAGCTGTAGTTTCATGTTTAGTAAAATTTTCAGTATAAACATAACTTCCAGCTAGCTAATTTAAATCCATTAACAGTTTTGTGGAAGGTCTTGCTAGCAGATTCATTTCTAATTCAAAATTGAATGAAAAAATAATACTCTAAGGACTGTTAGCCTTTGCTGCTGTCATTATCATCTCTCATTTCTCTCCCACAGGAGCTGAACTCTGTTTTTAATTGCACTCAACACTGTAGCACTTCCTTAATTTCATCTTTTTAAGGAAATTATCCTTTGTTGTAATTAACTTACTAGGGCGGGAGGGGTGGGGGGGGGAACACAACTAAAACAGACACCTCCCAAAAAATCAAAACACAAAGATGCTTGCAATTTTTTGATCGAATCTCAAATTCTCCAAGTTATACGGAATTGGAAAGTTTTGTTTAAAAGCTGGAAGCTTCAGTTCAAAGTTAGTTGGGTTTTTGGTTTTGGTTTGTTTTTTTGTTTTTTTTTTTGAAAGACATGGTGTCAGCTACTGAACAGAAATTAAGCTTCACTGCAACAGCCCTTCACCTTATCCTTAACTTCACTTAGGACATGCAGACCAGTAGGTTCTTTCTCAGCAGAGATAACGGTAAAAGTTTATTCACTGACATAAAAAATAACGAGGGAGAGAAGTTGTGTGGCAGTGCAATATATCCACGTGAAAGATGTCAGAGCCTGTATTACATGCTTCAGGGATGAGAGAATATGTACTGTGTGGCAGGTAAGTTTTTTCTGCTGATTCAAATATACCTGTCCAATGCTGCAAGTTTGGGTACAGAGAAGGCTGAGCGAGAGATGTGAAGGCTCCAGCAACTTACTGGATCATTCTGTGAAAGTCTTCTTAGCTAAGAAAAAAACTAAGAGTTCACTTAATTAAGATATACGGGCACAAAAAATCCAGTAAGAATTCCTAATTGGCTGGAAAATGAAACCAGATATAAATGACATTAAAAGTATTGCTCATATCTTAATATTGGTTATGACTAAACATTAGATAATGGCAGGTGAAAGAGCATGTATTTGCTGAAGCCTTAAATGACTTGGCAGCTTTAGGTTTTCTTATGACAAGTCCTAAATGAAGGCAGAATATGTTTATAACATAAACTGAAAAGTGCTGAACTTCAGCCCCTAAAATGTTTTACAGCTGAAAAACTATTACTCCTGATACATCTCAGTTATGATCATATCTTTGATTTATATAAATCATGCAAAAATTTCTTACTAGACATGACTGGAATTATAATACCTTGTATAATACCCATCATATCCTTGATAGTATCTAAGAATGTTTGTACTGATGTGTTAGAACAGATATACACTGAGACTAACACTTCATTTCTGATGATGGACAGTAACAGATAATTCATCAGGAGTGCCAGAAACTGTGATTATACAGAATGAGATTAATCTCTTCATACATCATAACAATTTCCAGCAATTTTATGTACTCAGGCTTCTTGAATGGAGCCCTTCAAGCAGCCCTTTATGTTTAATACCCTTTAATAAATTTTCCTGTTAAGAATTTCTGATCTGTTTTTCAATCTATTTATAACTTTCCTATCTATAATATCACATGCCAATGACTTCCACAACTTAATTATGTATGCTACAGAAAACTTCTATCTTTGTTTTAAATCTTCTGCCTAATATCTCATTGAGCATCCCTATTTATTTTAGTGTAAGAAATGAAGAATGTTCTTTATTTACTTGACATATAATATTCATAATTTTATGAATCCTTCATATACTTTCTTATTTATTTATTTTCAAGATTTAAAAGCTTTATCTCATTTTATTCCTCTCTCTATAGATGCTTTTCCATAGCTGTTTGCATCCTTTTTCTGTACCATTTCCCATGTTGTTATACCTATCTTGACATAAGGTATCAGAATATCAGTGTGGTTCAGGATTTAGGTCACAGGGAAATTGCATTTAACTTTCAAATGTTTAAAATTTTTTAAATCAATTTAGATTAATTTACCCTCAGGGTTTCAAAATAGTGAAAATACATTGTATTTGATTTAGAAACACCTAAAACTGTTAGCCTTTAAAATAGTTTAAAAGTTTATGGGATAAAAATATTTATTGAAGTTTACACAGTTAGGTTGTTTTAACTTCATGGTGGGGAGTTTTTGAGGATAAATCATTTGTTCAAGGCTCATTTTCAAAGCTCTAGATTGGTAGAGCTAGATTTTGGTAGTTTTCTCACTTGCATGACCTACTGTATGGAGGAGAAATAAACATACAGTAAGCATACATGAATGGTTTATTTTCTTTTTTACTGACTGTGATGTCATGACCAGAAAGCTGTGGGTTATGACCAGTCACTCGCATGCTGGATCACATGTAATTATTAAAAAATGCTCTGACACTGTTTTGATATTGTGTCACTCCTTAATATAAAGAAATTGCTTTAGCAGGTTCATAGGATACTTAATGGTTTGTTTTAGTTACTGGTTCATTATATAAATGAATTTGCATCCTAAATCACCTAAAGTGATTTTCACAGGCAAAACAGATGGACAATGACAAAAAAAAGAAGCAGCATCTGAAGTTATGAGTAGTCTGTAGGCCCCATATAAACAATGTTTTATCTTGTCAGGATTTATTCATGAACACAAATAGCTTCATTCATATATTAAAAATATTATACTTTTGGCTGCTATGGTCTGAGACATATAAAATGGAGTTAGGAAAGCATATAGTTTACCCAATGTACAAACATACTAATGATTTTCATCCAGAATCTAGAAAGAAGAGTGATTTGGGATAATCTCTGAAGGAATTACTGTTCTCCCACAGCCTGTCACTTACTTTGAATAAAGTAAACAGACACCATGCCAGGGACTCAGAACACATGACAAGGAAATGTGAAGTTTTAATTACTCTGGAATGACAAATGAAACAATTACGTTTTGGTTTTAGGTTGTTTTTTGGTTTGTGAGTTTTTTCCCTGTCTTGTTTTGAGATTTATGTTATCCTCTGCTTTATGTGTAATCCTCTTTCCCCCACCATACAACTCATACAGCACATAGCTGCTTCAGCTTTACTTGCAAGATTTGACAGTTCAGTCACTGATGTTTCAGTGAAGACAAGAGCAATCAGTCTCCCTCACTACTCCAGCAATTGCCATCCTGAGACAATAGTAAATGACCACATCAAAACAAGTGCAATATTCTGCTGGAGTAAGCACAGTGAAAGTGTTCCCTGCTAAATTATCAAACCATCTTGCTGCCTGTATTTCTTCCAGAAATTGCTGAGTTAGAGACTCTAGATTTTTTTTTTTTTCCACTTGTGTGGTTTTACTCCTGATCATGCTTTTTGAGTATTCATTAGTAAAATACCCTAGGTCTAGACTATTATTTATCTAGTTTCTACAAATCAGAGTTATAAATAAGCAATACTGGAAGCACTCTGGGCTGCTCTACCCAAAGAGGGTTAAAGGGGGCCAAGGAAGCACAAACACAGTAGTTAGTAAATCTTTGCCCCAAGAGAGATGGTGGAAAAACCTGAGTACTCTTCTACCATATAAGGATTCATAAGAATTATTTTTCAGTTTGTTTCTGAGCACTGGCAAGATTTTGGGAAATAATATAATCTAATCCTATCTCTGTCAAGAAGAATGTATGTAAAAAACTCATCCAATGTATAACTGCTCACTTGAAAACTGCTGGTGGATATCTGTTTGACTCCAGGTAAGAATAACTTCATACATATTAATAAGTACCATCAGAATAATGAAAACACGTGTTTTCAGATAAGGCTTACAAATGTTCACTTTTGCAGTACTCACGAACATAGGAAATGTAAGAAATTAGGAAGAGCTTCAGAAATGTTTCTTTAAGAGAAGTGCATTTAACCACCAGGATATACTAATTTTTGACAGTAAAGTGGTCCTACTCCTTCAAGAATCAGTCTTCCATTCACTATGTGCCTCACTGTTCTCTTCAACTCTTGTGTTAACTACTGCCTAACACAGGAAGAAAAAAAGTCAGATTTTATCTGTATCACTTCCTGTTGCAGTTCCCTTATGACTATGTAAATGCCTGAGCCAACACAAGTAGGGGATGAGCTGGAAAGCATAATCCCAGAATTGCCTAGATTGGAAAAGACCTTTAAGATCATAAAGTCCAGTCATTAACCTAACACTGACAAGTCCTCTACTAAACCATGTTCCGCAGCACTATGTCTACACCACTCTTAAATACCTCCAGGGATGAGGACTCCATCACTGCCCTGGGCAACCCCTTCCAAAGCCTGAGAACCCTTTCAGGAAAGAAATTCTTCTGCATATCCAATATGAACTTCCCTTGGTGCACCTTGAGGCCATTTCCTCTTGTCCTATCGCTTGTTACTTGGTTGAACAGACCAACCTCCACCTCTCTACACCCTCCTTTCAGGTAGTTGCAGAGAGCAATAAGGTCTCCCCTCAGCCTCTTTTTCTCCAGGCTAAACAACTCCAGTCCCTTCAGCCGCTCCTCATAAGACTTTTTCTCCAGAGCGTTCCACAGCTTTGTTGCCCTTCTTCACACACGCTCCAACACCTCTGTGTCCTTCTTGTAGTGATGGGCCCCAAACTGAACACAGTAGTAAGGTGTGGCCTCAACAGTGCCAAGTATAGACGTAAGATAACTTCCCTGGTCCTGCTGGCCACACTGTTTCTGATACAGGCCAGGATGCCTTCTTGGCCACCTGGGCACACTGCTGGCTCATGTTCATCTGGCTATAATGAGCCAAGGTGATTCTCCAACTACATTTGACTCCATGCCTGATGCAAGTATACACCGTAATTTAACAAACAGTTGTCTCACCTAGGCTTGACTCTATTAAATAGTAAAAAATCACATGTACCAGATAAGCTTTAGCTTATTGTAGTTGAGAGCAAGAACAGATGATTCATGTCTCTGGTTCATTCCACTGCCTATCCCCGAAGAAGAAAGAGACTACAAGTTATATTTGGACCTCAAAGAGATGTTCAGAGATAATAAATTCTTGTGTGTTGATTGTGACTGTAAACAATTATTTCCAAATAAGGAAAAAAAGGGCAAAGCTTTTTCCCTGACAGGACTGAGACACTGAAGAAGGTTGCCCACACAGGTTGTGCAGTCTCCATCTCCAGAGGTTTTCAAGACCAGCCTGGATAAAGTCCTGAGCAACCTCATCTCATCTCAGAGCGGAGCATGCTTTCAGCAGTTGGTTGCACTACACAACTCATGAGTTCCCTTCCAAGTATCCCAATTATAAGATTCTGTTGTTCTGTCCTGTGTTCCCTTACAACCTAGTTATGCAGACTCATACACAACATATCGAATTTCAGGATTAAACTCCTGATTTACACCTTTGGTTGATTTGTATTTCTATAGATATGACAGTTTCTTAAAGTCGTATTTTCTCTTTACCAAGGACTCAGTCTATTGTAAATGTTACAAGGTAGCCAAATATGTGTTAAAAAAAAAAAAAAAGCATAGACTTCAAGGTCTTTACTGTTAAGTGACATAATCAAGATTTTCATCATGTTACTCACGGCTACATGTGTCTATTCTATCTGAAAAGTCTGAGACATGTTTGTGCACTGTACTCTGAAGTACAATCTAAGAAATGAATGCAGAAAAAAATCACTAGAATGAGGTACCATGGAGAGGCCTTCTATTTCTTCAGAAACACACAAGAACAAATAGTATAAAATAACATAGAGAAGCCTCCATGTCTACTGTTACAGATGTGATTTAATATCTTTTTCCTGTCTTAGATTCAAATATTTTTCATGTTTCAGTAAGCATTTTGGGAGTACCAGGTGTAAAGTCAGTTTCAAAGTCATTTTCAAATGATGGTTACCAAATGGAATCACACAACAGAACAACAAAAAATGTGCCATTAACCTCCACAATCACTGTAACAAATTCCCCTCCTAACACTACCACTGGGTCTGACCCTACACATTATGGAATAATGCCCTGTGCTTCTTGGACTGCTCTGAATGACCTCATAGAAATATCATAGGTGAAATGCTGAACCACCACATGCAAAATCAAACCACAGAGGTAAACACTAAAGGACTTGGTTTCTATGGAAATCTTTTGTTTACAAGAAAGCAAACGATTTCACTTCTGTTCTCAGTCCTTCAGAAAAAGAGGATGAAAACTATAATGCACAATGCACGGATTATCAAAGACTCAAATCCAGCAATAATTTTATCATTAGTATTCCTCCTATTCCTGACTTTCTGCTTACCCTGTTCTACAGTTAAGCATTACCTCTCTTATTTTCTGTTCTCTGTTTTAGAAGAGAAGAGGGACTTAGGCATTCCAGATCTTCGCTGCCTTTTGCAGGTACTTTTTTTCTTTTTTTGCAGTTGAATCCACTATCAATAAACAAACACTCTGCTAATCACTTTTCAACAGGTTTTTATGACTGCACTTTGTTTGCCACACTAATTAAATATTTTTTTTTCCATCTATTTGGCTACAACAGCAACACTCTTGTGAAGGCATTTCTCCTGTGTTAAGCGGTATCAATTTCACAACTATTCTTTAAATCTGAACTCAATTGGATCAGACTGCAAACCATCTATTGTCTGGGGCATTTAACATCCTTATTAGGATCAAGTTACCCATAAACATTACTTTCCTGAGTCCTTCCTCTAAGCATTAAGCACAGGTTTAAAAACTTTGTATAATAACTAGTGAGAAAACAGTAATAATATCTAAGGCTGTGTCAACAGCCTTCATTAATAAAAAAGAAACAATTATACTTGTTACTTTCTAATGTGAAGTGATTTTTTCAAGAAAACAATCACTGGGCCTGAGGTGGGGTTTTTTTCCCCCCCTTTTTTAATCTCTACTTATAAGAACCTCTGCTTCTTGTCTTGTCCATTTTGTTTTTTCTCCAACATATTATTTTCATTGGTATTTGTACTACTGAGGTGTGATTGTCTATCCCTGTGCTACCACATTTATGTCAGGCAGAGGTTTTCCTCTGTAGCCTTACATATGAGCATCATCTGATCAAGTACATTGGCTGAAAATAAATTAACCTATTCAGACACTGGATGGCTGCATAAATCAAATATCTGTTTTGTTATAAAGATATGATTGAGAACCTGTGGTGTTAATGCATGTGTCTGTTGTAGGTTAATACTTAATTTTTAAATGCCTCCTTGTCCTGGTTTTGCTAGGATAGAGTTAATGAAACTATCACACTCTTGAAGGCTAATTTCTATTGTAACTGAATTGGCAATTAAAAACTACCATGTAGATGCCTAATATGAATTAACTGCATCTTCCCCCCCTCCCCAAAAAAAACCAAAAAAAAACACAAAACAAACCCAAAATAAAACCTTTTTCCATAATAACTATAATCTGCCTGATCACCCTCACTTTGCTTTTAATTAGCACTAGTTGATGTATTCTTTACTAATATTACTTACAAATTCTGCAAAGCACTGAATGTTTATCAGTTTGTTCTTTCATAGTGCTAGTAAAATGGGATTAAGAGTCAGGAAATACTAATTTTCACCATCATTAAATTGCAAATGACAGCAAAGGCATGGGGAATGGCACATAAGATGCCAAATATATTTTAGAAAAAGTATTGTTGAGGAATATGAGAGTGAGAGACGTTGTATTTTAGATATTACAGGAGGTATAGAGTGTGCTAAAGCCAAATGTCCCCAGGAATGATCCCAGGACATCAGGTCATGAATACAGAGTGACACTACCTAAGGCTCCTCTAGAGTGAACAGCTAACACTCAGGTTGGGTATCACTTGGATGAAATTTCCTCTAGGCCCTTCTCCATTTTTCTAAGATATATTTTTCTCTGTTCTTACTGCCCAAAATGCACTGTTGTCACGAGTACTGTAAACCTCCAGGGTTATATTTTTACAACATATTATAAAGGCTCCAAGCATGTGAAAATACGTGATGCTATCAAAATGTATAGTGCCATCGTGGAAAAGTGGTTAATGGCTATATTATAAATAATGAAGATAAGCCCAATAGATTCCTGTTAATGCTGTCAACTGTGGTGGAATCTAGGACATAATGATCCCACAACTGTAACAGATTCAGTCTCAGAGAGAGAGAAATCTTGAGGAAAACAGATCATCACAAAACACTGATTCCCAGGTATTCAGGACTTGGGAGGAAAGTGAAGAGCTAAGTTATTTAAAAGTGAAGAGAAAGCCACAGATCAATATGTTTCATTACTTGAGAGAATAGATTAAAATAGTAAAAAAGGAAGAGAATCTGTATATACAGGAACAACTGCAAGGATACTGCTGACACGGTATCTGTAGAGGGAAGTTAGGACTGACACATCAGCTAAGGTTATTTTTAAGGAATACGTGACTGTGTGGATAACAGGGAACTCCTTGACACAGCCTACAAAAGGTCTCTTTACAGCTATTTAACACATGATCTTAAGGCAAAGGTTGATTCAAAAAGTTCCTAAAACACTAACTACACTACACAAGAGGAAAGAGCGCACCATATCATACTGGTGCAGGTATCCACCTGCAGCCTGTGGAAGACCCCACACCAGAGCATGTGGATGCCCAAACGAGGCTGTGAGCCTGTGGGAAGCCCATGCTGGAGCAGGCTCCTGGCAGAACCTGTGCCCCATGGAGAAAAGAGCCCAGGCTGGAGCAGGTTTGCTGGCAGGACTAGTGACCCTGTGGAGGACACATGCTGGAGCACTCTGTTCCTGAAGGACTGCACCCCATGGAATGGAGCCATGCTGGAGCAGTTCTTCAAGAACTGCAGCCCATGGGAAGGACTCACGTTGGAGAAGTTTGTGGAGAACTGTCTCCTGTGGGAGGAACCCCACACTGGAGTGGGGGAAGAGAGTGAGGAGTCCTCCTCCCAAGAAGGAAGACGTGGCAGAAATGATGTGTGATGAATTGACGAAAGCCCCCATTCCCCATCCCTAGGCGCCGCTGGCAGTAAGGACATAGAGAAATCAGGGGTGAAGTTAAGCCCTGGAAGAAGGGAAGGGTGGGAGGAAGGTGTTTTAAGATTTGGGTTTATTTCTCATTATCCTACTCTGATTTGAATGGTAATTAATTAAATTAATTTTCCCCAAGTCAAGTCTTTTTTGCCCGTGATGGTAACTGGTGAGTGATCTCTCCCTGTCCTTATCTCTGTCCACAAGCCTTTCATTGTATTTTTTCTCCCCTGTCCAGCTGAGAAGGGGGAGTGATAGAGCAGCTTTGGTGGGCAACTGGTGTCCAGCCAGGGTCAACCCACTGTAAATGTAAAAGATAATCAATTGTGAAATTCAAGAATGCTGTGTTTAGAACTACTGTTCAATCAGTACACTGATATTATTTATTTATGACTAGATGTTCTCTTATATTTTTATTTGAGCTTCTAGCCTTCATAAATCATAAACTTGTTTTTTAAACAAGAAATGGCTTCACAAAACTCATACAGAGAAATTATGATTGCTGTAAATTTGTAATGAATATAGTGTGCTCATTATAGCCTTCTTAGCTGTGCTATATAGAAGAGTAAACAAATTAAGTTCACAATATAAAAAAATTGAATGGAAGCACATCATATCCACTGAAAAGTTAATCAGGACTGTTCTCAGATCAAGCATAGACCCAAATTGACAAGAAATAAATAATAAATAAATAAATTGAATAAATTCTGATTTAGCAACCCAAACAAAGACCCATATTTTTGTGTTCGAATTCTTTCTCATCCATACAATCTTCAAGGGAGTCTTAAGCTAATAGACTATCTTGAAGAAGTTTATTATAAGGATCAAAAGAGTTAAGTATCGCAAACTGGATTTTTTTTGTTGCGTTTAAGTTACGGGAAAGATTTTTTTCACAAAATATAATTTCATTCTCCACAATAATAATTAAAATGAATGCAAAGGTATTATTTCCATTGGGAAAAAAATGTGCAGAATCACTGTTGCAAGGGAGTAATTAATTTTGTTAGCCATTGTTTTCTAACAGCTGTCTAGTTTAAGGCAATTGATATGATACACAAAATATGCAATATCAAACAATGAAATATTTAAATATATTTCAGAATAGAAATAAATTGTCTATGGTTTCATCAACATGAATTCAATTCAGTATGCATCATTTTACATTGCATCTAGATTTATACAGGACAAAATTATACAGGACACCCATGTCAAAGCTGCTTAGAGAATCATTCCAGTTTTCTATTCAGTGATTATTAAATATTCCATTAAAAGTGACTAATGGCAAAATAAAAGAGTAAAATATTTCAACCAAAGCATCCTAGAGGCAAGCATTAGAAAAGTC
Organism: Antrostomus carolinensis; assembly: GCF_000700745.2. Lineage (NCBI taxonomy): Eukaryota > Metazoa > Chordata > Aves > Caprimulgiformes > Caprimulgidae > Antrostomus > Antrostomus carolinensis. The sequence continues at coordinate 35,243 of NW_010323852.1, read as the reverse complement.
TCACTTGTTCAGATACTTTCAGAATATTTAACTCTGAACTTTCATATGCTGGATAAATTATCCCACAATGACATTGCTACTTCTTTCACCAATGAATGTCACAAACCCTAACTTTTCACTCAGGCAAAAAGAAACATTTCATTAGATCTCATTTGTTTTCAGTTGGGTTTTTTTTGTTGTTAAGAAAAATGGAGAAAATAGTTTCCTCAAACTAAAAATTTTCTCTCATTTTCACTTCCAACATGAAAAAAACCACTTCAATTCCAATTACCAAACATCAGAATCAGCCCTTGACATCAGATGACAAAAACCCTGAAGGGCACCTATACAATTTTTTCCCAATACGTATAATGAAAATCACCTATCAAGATTTTCTTAAAGAAAAAACTTGGCATAACTGAAATATTATATACTGACTAGAAGACTACAGAAAATTAGCACTTCATGAAGAATTGCAAGTCTTGTCTCATGAATAACCCCGGACTATCTATCTACTTGATGTATATTCTAGATCATTGTTTTACTTAGAACCAAAAAGTAGGGATATTTTGTTACACAGCAGATGTGCAGAAGAAGAAAAGTTTGAGGCTTTTTTGAATCAATAGGAGTAACAGTCACGTAAAGTAACAAAATGTCTAAGAAATTATTTTATAATGCTACTTACTATACAGATCAACTAATATGTTTTTCATAATTTTACAAATCATGTACTATTTGTTTTCCAGAATGAAAGATCAAGAGCCTGGTTTTAGTTTTATAAGTATACCATGTAGACCTTATAAACTAAGATATCTTTAACTAAACCTCAAGCTGTAGTCTAAGGGAATATAAAGTATTACCACTGTAAATCTAATTAACAAATTGTTGCTAATTAAGCTTTCCAAATCTATTTTCCTAACATATGAGTGGGACACTTTTGTATAATTGAATATACCAGTCTAATTTAGGGAATATAAATTACAAGCTAAAAAAAGAATATGCTCTCAATCTGCTTCTCTACATGAGCAGTTATTAAATTAGCATTGTATTTTTTTAGGTTCTGTAAACAGATAATATGAGAACTTCCATATATAATGTAATCTTACTATATCATTAAATATGGTCAAAGCCTTTTGCAGAAAAAAAAAAAAAAACCAAACCATTGTTTGAAGCTTATTACTGAATTACTGAATATGTAAAACACATTCAAGAGTAACAGAATGCACATTTAGCTATTCAAGTGATTCATACTGTATGTATGGCATTGGTGTTACCTCACTAATAACTATTATAAATTATTTTAAAATTATTTTAGCTGACAGCTAGTTCAAAAGATTTCAGTTTAACAGCTTGAAAAATTCAATGGCAATTAAGTAATATTCTATTACAGGTAATTAACTACGTAGGTCACAGTATGAATAAACTCAAATTAAGAAATACTATTCACTAAAGCCAAGACAGTCTGTAGGCTTCTACTACAACCTGAAACAGTAAGGAATATTACTTATAAAGCATTACTTGCAGAATCTGAGACTGATGTTTTCAAAACAATGCAATTATCTAGTTTGGGATATCTTCTTATCATAAAACTAAAACCAATTTAGTTTATTTGGTCTGTGCTATGTTTGGTGTTTTTTTGTATTAATAAGAAGAAAGCAAGACTCTACTGACTTTAATATGGCTAGCCAACCACCTATTGTATCATCTGCGGTTCAAATGTCTCTGTTGTGCAGAACCCTCATAATGCTTTATGAACCACCGAAGATCTTACTGGAGAGCATCACTGTTATTTATAGTTTTATATACATCCTCTTTTTTGTGCACCAATAGTATATTTAAACCAATATAACAAACACAAAAATTTATCATATTCCCATCTTTCTTGAGTAGTGTGATGCTAGGTTACCATAAAACTACCAGGCCAGTAGTAGTAAAAACCACAGAAAACCACAGAATGTATCATTTTTTTTTCTCCTTAACTGAACTTGATCTTGAAAGGGGTTGTTCATTATTTTATCTCTTCTACTTGTTTTACACAATGTATCTACACAGAGATCAAGAACTGCAGAAGCCAGCCTAGTAGAAATATTGTTACTACTGCTAAGTCAAGCAAACAGATATGCTCTCTAAAGGTAGTATATTTGGAACAAAATCCAAACCAAAAAGTGCTGTGGCTACTCAGCTCAGGGTCTTGTATCTCACAGATCAGGATGGAAGTTTCTAGATGAGTTTAACAGCAGTCATACCCCAGCACATTATATAGTGAGGCGACATATATGGTTCTCTGTACTGAAACTCCTTCAGAGAGAATCTTTGACCAACAGGTGTGACCAATGCTACTTCCCCCAGCTCTTGTGCTGAAAGGACTCCATGCCATTCACTTTCTGACATTATGAAATTCCCTGAAGGGTTCACCAATCCTTACCAGTACAACAGTCAATTCCATCCTGTTTCTAAATATATACATTTTTAATACAATAATGGTTGGAATGGTTAGACCTGCAAATATTGAGTTGAATGAGCCTACAGTGCCTTTCATCTCAATGTTACATCCTTGGAATATATTTGCAAATATTTTACAGCTGCAATTAGAATAACATTTATGCCATACTGACAAACATAACTGGGTTTTTTTGTTTGTTTTCAGCAAGACTATTGAGAAAAAAAAAAAGTAACAGAAGTTATCCTTCCACATTGCACATCATCAATCTTTTTTTTTTTTTTTTTTTTTTTTTACCATATTAAAATTGCAATAGTTGACTCACCATATTGTAGGAGGTTCAGAGCCTTCTACTTCCAAATAATCATATTTTTCTTCCATTTGGAAATCTGTAAATATGAGCGAGATAGTATCCCCAGGCTCTGCCACAATTGTCCATGTGCAATCTGCATTATTATGATACTCATTAGGAAAGTTGGGGCTCGAGATGATGCCACTGGATCCTCTCATAGTTCCTCCACATGCATCCTCAGCTGTTAAAAGAAAAAAGATATATATATATAAATGTCATTAAAATCACCCCTTAGAAATGTACACCTTCTTGTTGAGAACAGAAGTTTATTACCTGTTTGTTTAACAATTGCTTGAGGTTTTTTAACGTTATACTTGGAATGCTGCTGCAAAGTTAAGGTGTTAACAAGTAATTGCTTCAGATTTCAATTATTTAAAAGCTATTATACTAGTGCCAGCACATACTTTTACACTCTGCTATTTTTTTTTAATTAGGGTTGTTTCACCCACTTCAAAATAGCATGCAAAAAAATTTCTTCTTTTTCTTTAACCAAAAATGTTTTCATAAAGCAAGTTGAGTTTAATCTCTGTCATATGCAGTCTGACACATGATGAGCAGCAGTTACATTACACTGAGAAAGGAAGCATGGGAATCCTACCCATCTTACACTAATTGTATTATCAAATTTGATTTTAGTGAACATCTAGTGATGTTTAAATTTATTCTCCAATAATATTTTTCCAGTTTTCAAACAGCTGATCAGTTTTGAAACCAAAGCTATTCATGGGTGATTTCCCACACGTCAGATGCAAGCCGCTTTCACAATTAAGAGTCATTTCATTAAGAGAGTCATTTCCATCAGACTCATTTAATGGATGTAAGTACTAATAGAACAAGTATTTCAAATACAACCATAGAAATACATTTTTCACATGTGAACAATCATGAAATTATATCACCAATTATCACAACCAATTATTTATTGGTTGTGAATACACCAATAAACCACTGACCTGGTTTTGCTAGGATAGAGTTAATTTTCTTAGTAGTTAGAATAGCTGTGTTTTGGTTTCAGTGCAAGACTTGTTATGAGAACACTGATAAAGTACCAATGTTACTAGTTGCTGATGGAGCTCAAGGCTGTCGTGTTTGGCTGTTCACAGCTGCATTAGGACTGGGAGGGAGAAGTGCAGTGAATAGCAAAACCCAAAACTGGCATTTGGACGTGCCAATGACATATTCCATATCATATCATATCATGTCATGTCAGTATATTATCCGCGGCTGACCGGAAGGGGAGGTGGGGGGGGATTCATGCTGGTTTTTTTGCTCGGGCTCTTGCTCTTCCGGGATTGTGGTTTCACAGATCACAGAATGAGTTTGGGATTGTTGCTCCTCCGGGATCGTTATCTGGAAACTGGCCGGGCTTAGTCAGCAGGTGGTAAGCAGTTACACTGGGTTATCACTCATTTGTATACTTTGTTACTGTTATCATTATCACTACTATTTTAATATCAGGGGGGTTGGGTTTTTTTAAGTTTTCTTTTGTTTCTATTATTAAACTGTTCTTATCTCAACCTACAAACCTCCTAATCCTTGCCCCCAATCCTCTCCCCTGTCCCCTGAGGGTGGGGGGGAAGTGGGTGAAGGACTGTATTAGCTTCTAGCCAAGGGCTAGCCCAGTGAAACTATCACAACCCCTAAAATGAAAGAAGGCTCAGAGGAGATAGGTAAGGGTGATATGCACATAAAGTTCAGGGAATAATGCAGGGTGTAACTAAGCATAGTTGTTGCAAAGAATCTGACTTTTATCTCAACACAAAGAGGACCAGAGTGGCCTTTTTTTTTTTTTTGGATAAACAGTTATCAACAGTTGAGTGAATTAACTTGTGGTGGAAATGTTTCTCCCTGAGTTCATTAAGAGAACAAATGTCTCCCTGAGTTACCCCAGGAGCATGTGGGGAGTGAATATTTGTCTTAGCTCAACATCAGAGTATAAAAACTAGACAACTAAGAAAAGAACTTCAAAGAGAGCAACAGGCTTGAGCTGGCTTCAACTCATGTATTCCTTCCAGCGACTAGGAATGCCCAGCGTTGTGATGCTGAGCATATTAGGGACATGATTTAGTGGTGGACTTGCAAGTGTTACTTTTTCAGTTGGATTATCTGATCTTAAAGGTCTTTTCCAACCACAATGATTCTAGGATTATAGATTCCAGTAATAGGAATCACACTGGTACTATGACAAAACTGTTTATTGCAATTGCTATGTATTTTGCTAAGCATAAGCTATGTTTGTGTTGTTATGCAATATATTTTGTACCAATCTGCTAAAGTAGAAGTCCCATGTAACATCAACTCTGTTTAAGTAAATTCTATATTAAACATTACATCCTCCACGTGCGGCATATCTAAAACAACCTGGAAAGAGAGTATTTGACTCCAACACAATAAGGCTCTATTTTCTAACATACAAACTAGGTAAATATTGGAGATTTACAAAATCAATTCTAACACCAACAGAAATAATTCTATAAAAATACAATTCTCAGTGATTTACAGATTTCATTCGGTAATGTAAGAGAACATGGCTGATGTGTACCTTCTATCTTAACAGTGCATATATTTATATAAATAAATAATTCAAAAATTCTTGTTGAGGCTCTCATGTCAAAAGTCTTTCTGTGAGCTAATAAAATTGTTTGTGAATGTAGTGTTATTCCTTTCAGAAATGGAAATACTTTTCAAATAATTTATATGGAAATACCATGTTACTAGATGAAAATACCATATTACATTACTTATGCAGTTTATTATCCAAATGTTTGAAGCATACCTGAAAAGTAATTCTTGTTTCTGCTTAATTAGTGTTAACATGAATAAAACTTGCCCTAGAGCCTGAAAAAAGTCAATATTGCTGAAAAATTAATGACAAGGAATTTTTTTATTTTTTTTTTTAAAGAGTAGAGCATCACAGAAAAAAGCTTTAAAGAATTCTGACACACACAGTAAACCACTTCTAACAGAAAGAAAAATTTTAATGACTGTAAGAAATCTCTTGATTAGAGTAGTGGAGGAGTTTACACTACTAGGTCTTGTCTGTTAAAAATTCTGCTAAATTACTATATGACCAGATAGAAAAACTAAAGTAAAAACATATCTTGGGTTTAATCTTACTAATTAGCCAGTGCATTCAGCATCCACTAAATACAACAAAACTGAGGAACCTCATCACATCATCAGGTTCAGGTCCTTTACTGCAAAGAACGAAAAAAAATTTAAAAGGTAATAATGAAGTTTTGCTTTCATGCATTAAGGACAATCAGGAGAATAATTTTTAATTGTCAGTTCTGAGATGTAAAATGTCCATTAAAACAATGGGTAACATACTGGTTCAATGATTTTGAAGGATCTATATGTTGATTTTTAAATATTAACTGAAATATATTTTACCGAGTACTGATTTGAAAAAGTTCGTAGAGGAAAATTTTCACAGTTAAATTACTTAAGCATATGCAAACTGGAAAGACAAACAGCAATGTGAAATAGCTTTTCAGCTCATGCAACAAGTTAAAAGCTGAAAACTAGGAGTATCATGCAAGACTAAAGACTTTGGAATAGCTTTCTCAGACTCAAAAATAGAAGGGCTTTTGAAAAATACTACAGAACTCACATTTTTGCTTTTCACAAATGAATTATAGAGAAACCTATCCTAGTTCCTAGCAATATAAGAAAAAAAAATCACTAAAAATGTTGCTATAGTCTATTAATACTTAAAAAAAAATAGTGACTGTGTTTAAAAACACAAGCTGTGTCAATGAGCATGCCCACTATTTCTGAGCCACATCTGTTTAGAAATTTTTGCCAAAACGTAATTTTGCTACCATCAGCAAAATGACACAGACAAATGATCATGTATTTTGTTCTGATTCATGTAGCAAATTTGCAACAAATAAAATTAATCCTAACTACATTAAGTGGTGTAAATATAACCAAGAGCACATCAGATACTATCCTTCTATCTGTAATTGAAACATTAGCCCAAAAAAATAACAGAATTACTGTGCTGAGTTCCTATAATTCCTCCATCTACAGTATAATTTGCTTGTGATTTATTTGGTTCCAGTCTTGCAGTCAGATCCTCACAGGCAAAAGCTCACATCTAGGAGAAAGCTAGCAAACATTAATCCTCTTGAAAATGTTTGGTGCCTTAAGTTGTGAATCCACTGTTAAAAAAAAACATATATATATATATTCAAGCAAACTGATGAACATTGAAGTTGACAGCAGTTCTACCACTGACAAATAAATGCACTCATAGTGCATAAGAGCCTGACAAATAAAAGAAAATGTAGTATTTTTTTCTGTGCAATCCCCTTTTAGCACCTGTACTTCTAGCACACTGCAACAGCGTAATTGCTTAGATGTCAGCTATGAAACATTACAAACAAAAGAATAACTGGTAAGAGAACATTTATGAAGACTAACAGTGTCCCATCTTCATCAATGTGCAACAAATTCAATAATGATATGTCAACAAGGAAGAAAGAAAGATAATCTTAGCAGTAATTTCTGTATAGAGCCCCGAGAATCTCTCTCTTTTACTGCCTTTCCACAACTTTCTGAATTACTTCTGTCAAATACTGAGATAGGAGTCCTCAAAAATACTTAGGTGCTTAACACTAAAATTACTGCAATCAAAATGTAGTATCTATACAGCAGTTAAGCACCTAAATGTCTTGAAATAATTGCGCGTTTGTGCGTCCATCCCTGTTCTTTTAATTTCCACTTACCAAAAATGGATAAAAATATTCACAGGAATGGTAAGAAGACAATGCTCCAGTTAAGACGTGAGAGAATCTGATACTAGGCAATTACAAATACATAGCTAACATTGGTGACATTTTTTTTTAAAAAGTCTACTTTTTAAATTCCTATCCCACATTTTCAAATTTATTTTGTCACATACTGGGAAAACTTCTCTAACCTGCAAACCTGCAAATGTGATACGAAGGCATAAATGCAAAAAATACACATGATGCCAAGATGTCATTTTTCCAAGCATACTCCTCTGATCCTAACCATATGCTGAAATGGAAAGATTTTTTAAAGTGATATGCAATTGGGGACTTGGCTTAGAAAAGCTTTTCAAGGTATTATGAATTCAAATGAAGATTTATATATGAATATGCATATGGGTTCTTACACAGCAGGAGTATCACTGATATTATGTGAGTGGTGATTATGAGAGTACAAAGGTTTTGAAGGCTTGGGAGGATTTTTTTTTCTTTTTGTGGGCACAGATTGTTTTTTATTTATATACATAGATATATGCAGCTTTTTAAAAAAGAAAACTACGACCATTAAAAATTAATGTGAAATTAAATGCATTTAAACTATTTCTGGTGAAAATTAATTTCATAAAATTTTATATTTTATTTTCTAACCATATTCCTGGTTTGCTGTTTGCTGTTCCTTTTTCATAATAAATTTTGAAAATATATTTCTCTAGTTAGTCTTATTTTTTATTTAATTTTCTGCTTATTCTTGTAGGTTTCAGTGATATTCACAGTAACATTACGTAAATATTGAACTATAATCTTCAAGAAGATACATGATCAAAGACAGGCAATGTTATCAGTGATTTATAAAACATGCAAATTCATGGGTTTCAATGAGAATTCAATGAGACTGCATGGTAGATCAAGCTTTAATACAGCACAAAATGCATCACATCATCTTATCTATCTAGATATTTATAGTGTACCGAACAGTTAAACTTGAGTACATAACTCAACGCATCACAGAGTAATAGACATCTGTTATCCATTCTTGAAAATAATGCAAGGAAAAAAAAGAGTATAGCAACTTTCCAAGTTTAAACAATTATCTTTACACTAGCCAATAAAATTCTGAGCAAGCTGAGCCACTTTTGAAGAAACCCATCATGAAAAGCAGAGAAGACCTGCAGTAACCCCTCTATACCTTGGTCTTAACTATACAGACTCTGTGTAATTCATCACATACAGTGGAATTCAGGTACAACCCCAGACATAATGTTGTCTACTCTTTCAAACAGTCTTATTTCAGACAAATTAGCTGAGCAATCTAAAGGAATCAGCACTCTATCATCCTCTTTTTAAGCATTTTACAATCATATTAATTTCTGCTCTTAAATATGCACATTCATAACTACCTTCGTCTGAAGATCACAAAAGATTTTTACATTAGAAAGCAATTAATTTTTTGAGAAACTCCAGTGCTCTTCAAAAGAATTTAATATAGGTAAATGTAACACTAACTACTAATTCCATTAGTGTGGTGAAAAACTACTTTACCTGTTTCATATGCATGTGTCTACACAAACTCTCACCATCAACAGAATTGTATTTGAGTCTTAACTGCTCCCTTAAATATTGCTAGTTAACTGTTAAGATTTCTGTTGGGCAACTAAAGAAAACAGGAAGCCCGAAAAATGTCATTCTGTACTGTATCACTCCATATTCATCACACATTAAAAATAAATTAACCACTTATATGCATAAAGTAATTATGTGGAAAGTGAAGAATAATTCTAAGTATTTTCAGATGTTTCTAAATAAAAGGTATTGCTTTTTACGTCCTCAGAAACAGCTCATGATTACTTGATGTAATACATCAAATGCAGTGATGGAATGGAAATGGAAATTAATTATGCAGATAATTAACTTTCTGGTATTTTTTCAAAACCACAACACTTTAGCTGTAATCTCAATTCTGAGAGGAAAATAAAAATGTTTTGTTAGAAAATTCTACCAGTGTTTTCTAAATAAAATTCTTAATCAATTATCTTCATATTCAAAGTAAACAGTAAAGAAAATGAGATTATCTTCCTCAGGTAGTAATTTGCATGAGAAAGCAAACATTATTGTCTAATTAAAAGGCAGCACGCCATTTTAGCTATAACTTAAGTTCTACAAGCATTCCTGAATCAGAAGGTAGTTTCCCAAGGATCTTGTCTCTTTTTGTTATCTCTGAAAGTTTTTTCAGAGTTTACTTCTAAATAATAAATAAATAAATAAATCTACCTAGCCACCAGCCCCACTGATCACTGCTTAGGGAGGATTTTTTATGTTTTCAATAGGTGCTCATTATGAATGTATTTAAATATGTCTGTAACAGATATATAGACTTATTTACTGGTTTGTTTTGGGTTTTGTTTTTTTTTTTCTGGATGAAGCTCAGAATTATCTTGACTTGAATATTACTACACAAGCATTTTATGCTTAGTACTTTCCCCAGTATAGGTTTATATGCTTATACACTCAGATTGTTCTTAGAGAGCACAGAATTGAGAAGTAGCTTCGTAACACATTTTGAACCTAATTTTCCACAAGTCTGAATTTGCTGGTTTATCCATCAGCAAATTTCACAAATTTCCAATGTTACATTTGGTCAGTGTTTAATCCAATGCTCTTATATACACACTAGCTATACAGTGTTCTGCACACTCTACACTGCTTTCATAAAAAACAACTTAGAACGTGTTTCTTATTGTGATAGTTTAACTTAGCTGTCTGTTCTTTCTCCAGTCCCACTGCTGCACTTGACTAGTCTTTTATACACTAACCATGATGTAATATGATGTGGAATATCTTATTGGCATATTCAACTGTCAATTCTGGGTTTTACTAAGTACTACACTTTTCTTCTCCACTCCCTGCTTCCAGTCCTCTCTTGGAAACTGCCAAAGCAGGTGTCCTTGTAGTTATCAACATTGTTTTCATAACAATCCTCACTGAAACCAAAACACAGTGCTTTCTAGCTACTAAGAAGAAAATTAACCCTATCCTAGCAAAAACTGGGACACTTATTAAGCTTCTTCATTGGCTGTGCTACAGACAAGCAGAAGAAAGGAAACTATATAGGTTGAAGTGGAAAGCTCCTTAAAAAGTTAAGCTTTAAAAAAAAAAAAGCTTTTTTAAAAAAAAGTTAAGTTTTAAAGTCTGTACTATAAAAATCTGATTATGATATTCGCAAATGAACACAGTAATAGATTACATAGACAGTCACAAAAATATATTTAAGCTCCACAGGCAATGACATTTTCTAGGAGAGCTCCCTTTGCTCCCTCCTTTGCACAAACTACAACACAGTCTTTGTTCCCTACCCACCTTTCTTGGAGAGTCTTTATAAGTGTATTGCAGAACTCCAGCAATGCTAGCTGTTCTGCTAGCATGATTTTAATAAATGTAATTGATCCGTGATTGCATACAAATTTACAATTCCTATGTTTCCCATGCTACATGTGTTTGTGCACAGGCACTTGAGATATGTCTCTGGTCACCCCAATTCCTCAAAAAGAGTGTAATAAAATTCCACATTGCCCTGCTCTGTGCATGCTTCTCCCCCACGCCCTGTTCCCCGATAAACCTAGTTTAAAGACCTCCTCACTAGGTTAGGAAGCCTCTTGGCAATGGTGCTCTTGCCTCACTAAATAAAAGCTAGTTATCAAACTAGTTTAACTTAGTCTCAATAATCTAATGCTCAGAGTCAGAGAATAAATGAATGAGTCTTTCTGGAGAACAGTATATGTAGTATAATGCACAGAATCATAGAATGGTTTGGGTTGGAAGGGACCTTAAAGATCATCTAGTTCCAACCTCCCTGCCATGAGCAAGGGACACCTTCCACCAGATCAGCTTACTCAAAGCCTCATCCAGCCTGGCCTTGAACACTTCCAGGGAGGGGGCATCCACAACTTCCTTGGGCAACCTGTTCCAGTGTCTGACCACCCTCACAGTGAAGAATTTCTTCCTAATATCTAATCTAAACCTACCCTCTTTCAGCTTAAAGCCATTTCCCCTTGTTTTGTCATTAACTGCCCTTATGAAAAGTCCTTCCCCAGCTTTCTTGCAGGCCCCCTTCAGGTACTGGAAGGCTGCTATAAGACCTCCCCGGAGCCTTCTCTTTTCCAGGCTGAACGGCCCCAACTCCTTCAACCTGTCCCCTTAGGAGAGGTGCTCCAGCCCTCTGATCATCCTGGTGGCCTCCTCTGGACTCGTTCTAGCTGCTCCATGTCTCTCTTGTGTTGGGGATATTAAAGGCATATTACCTTTATTTTCATCTAGTATTCTGATACATTCTAAGAAGTCCAAATATAATGAAAAATATGTATATAATTTCTGAGAAACATTTATAAGTTGACTTTTTCTACAAACCTGCAATAATAAAAAATGTCAGCCTTCCCTCATAACTTATCCACAAAAAAACCTTATAGTTTTCAGAAATTTAAACAAAATTATTACAAAACGTCCATCAACTGAAAATCTTTAAGGATAGCTTTGCAGAAGATTTGTCATTAGTGACTTACATAAAATTCATACAGCTTGTGAGGAGAGGGACATAAAACATTTCTTAAGGACACATGGAAGTCTTATTTTTGATGGCTTTGTGTTGCAATTTGTGAAACTCACAGATTTTAATTCACAAATAAACCCAAAGATTATTATAAATTGACACAATTCAGATCTTCAAATCCTTTCATTTGCACTTGTATGCTCAGTATAGTTGTAAAATTTACATAGACTTGACAGCCAGGAAAAAAAACATAAAATAAAAAAATCAAACAACAGCATCTCTAGCTAAAAAGGTGAGGAAGCTCAAGAACTTAAATGATGGAAGTTAAATGGAATAAATTGCCTCCTAACCTGCCTCTTTTGAGACAGAACCCCGAAAGTGATCTACGCCACGGGGAAAACAGTACCGACACCAACCTGGAGCCCGGTACCGGGCAGAATTGTCCAGCAGCTGCCGGGGTGTCCTGTGTGGCAGGCGGCCGCAAACTGCTCCGTACCGGCCCCAGGCGGTTCCCTCCGGAGGCACAAAGGGGACAGTGGAAAGAAGGCGTAGGTGTCTGTGAGGACACACCCATGACCGTACAGAAGGGAAGTCCCGAAAGGAGTGCATCCCCTGAAGGCACCCGTTCCAGAACAAAAAGAGTGCGAAACTCGGGCGAGGTGAAAAGGAAGCCCGTGGGCGCGGCCACCTCACACCTTCCCCTCGCTGCGCCCAGCCCAGGCGAGGGGGCTGAGGGTGACGAGTGAGGGGAGCGGGCAGGGGAAGAGGCGTTCGGAGTGAGGCCAAGGCAGGCAAAGGGGGAGGGAAAGTCTTTTTCCTAAGTGTTGATGTTTTTGTCTTGTTTTGTTTCGCAGATCCTGAATCAGTAACTAAATGTTTGTGTTGTCTGGCCATAAATTAAAGTTCAGTGAGATCCTCAGAGTTGGCTGGTTTTCCCCCGAGGAACACCATGTTGTGGGTGTGATTTGGGTGAGTTGGGATTTTCTGAAGGATTACCGATAGGAAATGTAACTGTTTACTAGTAAACACTGCACAGTGATCTAATTTATTATTTTATCTATAAAAAAGGAAGGAAAAATATTAACCTTGGGGAGTTTTACAAAAAAAATGGTGTGCAGTTCTGCTGAATTCTTACCTATATATTTGGAAAACATCAGAAGCTGTTTGGGTAAAAATGAACATAGGTGGTTCACTTTTAAAAAATTTTGTATTTTTGTAGACTAGGACTTGAAATTTGACGCAATAACTCACAAGCATATTTAACAAAGATAACTCACCAGTCTGTACATCAGGCAGCTGTTCCTTTACTGCTGTTTTCCAGCAAGAGAATCAAATACATCCTTTTCTCATGTAACAGTTAACGTTGAGAGGGGATTGGTGGTTTTATTGCTTACAAACAAAACAAAGTAATTTAAATTGAAATATTTGGACAGGCCTTCCTTGTGTGAGCATAACAGAAGAAAATAAAAAGAAAATGTGTCTTACTGATCAAGTTGTTTTTCAACTGTTTTGTGAAACAATTAAATTTAGCAGTTCTGCAGTGTTAAATTAAGTTATTAATTCAGATTTCATTGTTCTCAAGCCTGATATTTACTGTTTGATTTGTTGAGGGGCAGAGGGCTTAAGAGTAAATTAATTAAAAATAGAACATAGAAGAAAGCAGAAATTACTTTAGTTTATTGTTCAGACAAAGAAAAGGAAAACAAGACTTAAAAGTAAATATTTCAATTAATCAATTTGAAATTATTTTTTTCTTTATAGTTACTTTAATAACTGCAAAGAACGAGGTTTTTTACAATGGTTTTGAAATGTAATTTTGTCTTTAAAATTTGTCTTGTCTTTAACCAAACATGCCAAACATGAGAGATGATCAACAACATACTATTTGATATTTTAGAAATTATTAGGGATATCTTTCTATTTTTTTTTTTCTCAGTAAAGAAACTGCATTAAAGTACGAGTTTAGCGATGGCTGATTTTTCCACTTGGCTTTGCAGTTTTACCTCTGAACCACAAAGAAATTATTCACACACCTGTAATTGAGACACTGCTGTATCAAAAATATGATTATGCTAATACATAAAATAAGAACATGACAAGTACTTAAGTATTTTAAGTGGTACTTGTTCTATTTATCTGTAGGTAATTTATTGTGTAAAACAAGTTTGTGTTCTGTGAAAATGATGTGGTGCAGTTGGGAGGAAGACTGAGCGGCTCATCATAGCCCAGTGTCATCTGACATTGCCTGCAGGGAGGGAAGAACTGGCTCCTCCTTTGGGACCAGCTTACAGCTCTTAGCTGGAAGGACCTTTTCAGATGAAGAGTACAGCAGGTAGGATGTGAAAGAGCCACCAAGAAAGAAGTCTGCACAAATGAAGATTGTATTTGGTTTATGTGGCAAGGCTTTGGTAGCAGGGGATCTGCAGGCGCAGTCTCTGTGAGAAGAGATGAGGGGCTGCCCCCATGTTGGATGGAGCCAGTTCCAGATGGCTCCGAGGTGGACCCACCACTGACCAAAACTGAGGCAATCAGCAATGCTGGTCACACCTCTGTGAAAACATATTTAAGAACAGGTAGAAAACACTGTGCAGCAGCTAAGAGAGAAGTAACCCTGCAGACACCAGGAGCAGTGAAGAAGGAAGGGGAAGAGGTACTACAGGCACTGAAGCAGAGGTTCCCCTGCAGCCAGTGAAGACTATGGTGATGCAGGTTGTTCCCTGATGCCCATGGAGGACCATGGAAGAGCAGCTATCCACATTGCAGCCTGTGGAGGAGCCCATACCACAGAAAATGGATAAGCCCTTGAAGGAAGCTGCAACTTGTGGAGAACCCATGCTGGAGCAGGTTCTCTGAACAGGAACTGTGGCCCGTGGAGAACAGCCTACACAGGAGCAGTCTGTCCCTGAACCCACACTGGAGCAGTTCTTGAAGAACTGTGGGAAGAACCCATGTTGGAGCAGTTCTTAAAGGACTGTGATGGACCTCATGCTGGAGCAGGGAAAAGCATGAGAGGAAGGAGAGGCAAAACTTTTGGACTGACCGAAACCCCTATTCCCTGTCCCCCTGTGCCACTCTGGGGGGAAAAAAGGAAAGGAATGGAGTGAAGTTGAGCCTGGGGAGAAGGAGGGAGTGGGGGAAAAGTGTTTTAATTTTGTCTTTGTTTCTCACAATCCTACCCTATTTTTAATTGGCAATAAATTAAATTAATCTTCCACAACCCGAATCTGTTTTGTATGTCATGCTAGTTGGCAAGTGATCTCCTTGTCCTGGTCTCGACCAACAAGCTTTTCCATCTATATTGTCTTGCTCTCCTGTTGAGGAGGGGGACTGTGAGTGGTTTGGTGGTCATCTGGCAGCAAGCCAAGGTCAACCCACCACACAGGTGGGTTTGGAATATAGGAATGTGCAGTGTACAGCCGTACCAGAGGGTGGAAAATAAAAACTTCTCTGAGTCCTGAGGAGTTTGTTTCAATCCAAGAAACTGCTAAAAGTTTCTGAAGTGGGAGCAGGCTGAAGAGAAGGATGTGGTTTTCAGAGTCATGTTGGAAAGGGGACATCTATTTTCAAATCTTTCAAATTTAAAATCCTATTCCAGTTTTAGTTTTGATAGCTTCTAGAATACAGCATACAATTTTGCACAACCACCTCCCATCCCCCTCAAAAAAAAAAAAAAAAAAAAAAAAAAAGAAGAAAAGATGTGGATAAACTGGAGTGAATTCAGCAAAGGATCACCAGGGTTGCTGGGTGTGGAGCGCTAGGGCAACTGAAGAAACAGGGCTGGTTCACTCTGGAGATGAGGCAGCTTCACAGGGAGGTCCTGACAGCAGCCCCCAGTGTCCACAGGGAGGCTATTGATATGACAGAGGCAAGTTATTTCCAGGGGTGCATGAAGAGCAAGAGGCAATGGACCTGAAGAGAGGTTCATAGTGGATATAAGAAGAAACTTTTTAACGATGGTGATCAAGAAGTAGAACAGATTGCCCAGAGAGTTCTGTAAACATATGATTTCAGAGACTCAAATGTCACTCATACTTCCTCCTTGAATTTCTTTAGTACAAATCACTTCTGCTTTTAAAAACTGCTTCAAAAAATGTGTAAAAACTTCATCCCCAGTTGCAGTTCCTCATTGCCATCTCAAAAGCTGCACTTCCCAAAAAAATCCATATATTTCAATACATATTTAAATATTTTAATTTCTTATCTGCATTTTTACAAATATGTGAAATTAAAATTGAAATTTCAATAGAACAATGGACTTTTAGGTTTCTCTTGATTTGTAACATGAAAATTACTAATGTCTATTTTATTATTAGGAACATCATGTTACCAATTTTCTAGTTTTAAATGCATTTATTAATAATACCTGATTTTTATTAATAATATCAGAATTTTGCAGAATTATACTGTTGCCTAAAAAATCAGTTTATAGTTAAGTTGACAGGTACCTGTTAGAAAAAATTATCATTTCTCAAAAATTCCTGAATATATAATAGACAGAAATGTTTGACAAAACTGTATGATGGACACATTTTAAACTCAAGTAAGACTTGTCACCTGACAACTCTTAAATCTTAGGAGTTGTTCTTATGTGAATTACCTCAAAAAAAAAAAAAAAGCAGCAAAGCACTTCAAAGCATCAACAAATCACACATTTGAGATACACAAAAGCAAAAAAAAAGTTATACTTAGCTAAAGACAAGACACATGCCTTCATAAAATCTTACTATCTTGGGTTCAGATCCCACCTTTACCTAACAGAGACACTTAAGCTAAGAGCAATCCTTTATACTTCCTTTGGATTTAGAGATAATAATAAAATCAGAAATCTCTCCCTTATAGTCAGTATGAGGATTGTGCACAGGAAGAATCTTTTTGTGTAGCAACCTATAGAGGAAACCTAGTACAGCCATATTCTGATGTTAGGCAGCTCCGTTCATAGAATCATAGAATGGTTTGGGTTGGAAGGAACCTTAAAGATCATCTAGTTCAAACCCCACTGTGTATGTCTTGGTGAAAAGAATCGAAGACTCTGAACAGACAGTAAAATATGTCTTCTTTTTTAACACTCTAGCTTACCTGCCCTAACACACTTAGGAGTTACAGGACAAATTTGGATGTGTCAAGACCTAAGCAACAGGTACAGTACAATTTCTTTAATCTGCAACTAAACCTGTAAAGTGTTTAGCTGACTCCGTGACACTGGAATTTGTGAGTTGGAAGGTTTATTTGCAGGCTTATTTTACTGTGGGCACTGACATAACATACACGAGCCACTGCATAACAATTCTAAGTGCATTATTATTTTCTTTCCTGAAACAATTAGTTCCAGACTAATAATGATTAAACTATTAAGATTTATATTATACTAGCAATAAATTCTTGGCTTTAATTATATGTAAGGTATGCTTCCTCTTCATCCATAACAATTTCAAGTGTAACAATGTCTTCAACAAAGTGTTTATGCCTGGGAGATACTGCTATAAAGGATGTTTATTATACTTAAAAAAAAAAGTATTTATTTTAAATCTCACTCGTATGCTCTTTGAGAAGCAGATTCTGAAAAAAAAAAAAAAAGTTTGAATATACAGTAGTTTAAAATATTTCTATAATCTTGACTTATTTGGGTAGAACATCTCATCTTTGACTGCCTAAAAGGAGGCTATAGAAAAGATGGAGTCAGGCTTTTTTCCAGGGTGCACAGCAAAAAGGCAAGAGACAATGGTCACGATTTGTAAATTAGGATATTTAGACATCAGGAATAAAAACAATTACTATTTCAGAGGTTGATTGTAATATCACGTTACTTGTAGAGGCTGTGGAATTTCCATCCTTGGAGATTTTTAAAAGTGAGCTGAAAAAGACCCTAAGCCAATAAACAAATACATTTACCTTTAAAGTCAGATTTGAGAAATGTATTGAATTTGATAACTTCTTTGGGTCCCAAAATAAGTTCTCCTGTCATGTCTCTGATAGCTTAAAGATAGCAAAGAACAACAACAACCAAACAAATTGAAAGCCAAAGAAGATAAAATGTATTCTCTAAATTAACTTACTATTTTTTAAACTTCCTTGCACATAAACCAGTAGAGTATCTAGAACAAGATCAGGAAAAAAAAAAAATACTTCCCTTTGTTTTATTTTCAGCTCTCTTGGCCTGATACTTAAAATTTTATTTTTTCCTCAGAACAGGTGCATCAACTTTAAGTTTTACACCATCCAGTTGAGAAAGGATTGCAGTGCATACATCTTCAATCATTTTTTCTTTGCTATAAAAATTTTGGAATGAGACCACTTGAATCTCTTTTTGTGTAAGCCACCATGCAATCAACTCTTACTAATTTTCTGCATTACATTTAGTATAGGACCTTAGTGAGATAAGAATCTGTCATAATTTTAATTGTCTAGTCCTTTGAATCTTCTGGCCTCATGACAACTAGATTACAAGGAGCATGCAGCTTAAAACAACTTTTATGAACTGAAGAAAAATTTAAATATTCATCAAAATAGCTTTCTAAAATGTACAATTTCATATGCTCAGATTTATAAAACAACTAAACAACAAGGTGTATTCTTACAGAGCACTGTGTAAAGCAGGAAGCACAATTTCTGTGGCATATTTGTGATCTCTTTACTCCTGTAGTGTTACGTGTCTAAAAGAATCCCCTTTTATCCCAGCACAAAATCCCTAAAGGATGACAAAATGTTTTCAAGATTTCAGAGTCAAGATTTCTGTAGCTGCTTAATTATGCAGAGGCCTTAAAATGCAGCTCTTCTGAATGTGATCTGTGATGACTGCTTCACCAGAAGAGAGAAACAGTACTTAACCTCTTCAGAAGACATTTTCTCAGCCAATTTATGATGACTGGTTTGGCAGCTCTATTATCTTGTTTGCCAAAATTTATCAAACTTATTTTTTTAAGTCTGCTTGCATTTGAAAAGTTCACAGACACATTCAAATTTGGAAAACTAAAATCAGAACTTGAAGGAAGAGATTTTTACACTACAGAAGCATTTAGAAATAAGAGTTTTGGTGTTCTGCTTGAGGGATGTACAAAGAAGTTTTTGAAGTAGAAGTTGAATATATCTCCTTCATGTATCCAAATGCCTTTGCCACTTGTATCTCATCCTGCCACCAGATAGTTTTACTGTTACACTTAAAATCTTCTTGTGGGCAAAAAGGAATACATAATGCATATGCAGACAAATTATTTTTCATCTGTTTAGTGATTTGATGGTAGATAATAGTCCAAATCACCTAATGAATGCAAAGAAAGCTCATAAATTTTGCTGCTACCATTACCT
The DNA here is from genome assembly GCF_000700745.2 of Antrostomus carolinensis. Lineage (NCBI taxonomy): Eukaryota > Metazoa > Chordata > Aves > Caprimulgiformes > Caprimulgidae > Antrostomus > Antrostomus carolinensis. The sequence goes on along the minus strand of NW_010323852.1, from coordinate 15,891 downwards.
TTTTAACACCATGGGAAATTGAGACTCCACGGTGATGAAGGCTGGAAGCTTGTGACTTCAGACACCAGGAAGACAGCTCCTGGTCCTCCCGCAGTTCTGAAGTTTAAGAGTAGGTCACAACCCTGGTACCAGATGAGGGGCTTGGACCAGTGTCCAACAAAACACTCAAGCCAGCTGAGCCGGAGTTCTGCAGCAGAATCACAAGGAAGAGGCAAATGACAGTAGTGAGAGACTCCCTGTTGCAGGGATGGAGGCCTCCACCTGTCTACCTGTCATCTAAGGAGTTTTGGTGCTTGTCAGGGTCTCAGATCCCAGACACTGCTGAGGATTCTCTGGCATGCAGACCCCTGCTGCTTTTCCATGTGGGCAATAATACTGTGATGGGAGACCTGGAAAATATAAAGCACACTACGTAACTCTGGGATGAGAGTCAAGGGCTGAGTTTGGGCTCAGGTGGTTTTTTTTCCCTCAGCCCTGCCAGTAAGGGAAAAGTGTGTGAGGGGGAGTGAACAGATCCTATTGGTCAACAAGTGGTTACACAGTGGATGTGGACAATGGGCGTTCAGCTTTTATGGCAATGGGACCATCTCTGAGGATTGAGAACTTTTTGGAAGAGATGGGGTCCAAGAGGTGAGGCAAAAGTATCTTTGCCAACAGGCTGGCCAACCTGGTGAGAATGGCTTTAAAGTAGGAATGACAGGGTGGAGTCTGGGGGAAGAAGTAGATGATGCCTTCCACAAACAACTGGAAGAATCCTCACATTTGCAGGCCCTGGTCCACTCACGCACCTGCAGCACCCTGAGATCTGCTGGAGGGACAACACGGAGATCACAAGCAATCCACAATTTGATACACAGTTTGATACAGTGCACGGATGACAAATTCCAAACACAAGTGTGTTATACCTTCTACAGGTATATCAGCAGCAAAAGGAAGTCTAGGGAAAATGTGAGCCTTCTACTAATAGGGCAGGGAGTCTTTGTGACAAAGGCCATGAAAAAGGCCAAAATACTCAGTGCCTTTTTTTTCCTCAGGGAAACTTGCCTTCAGGAGTTCCAGACCAATGGGAGAGTCTGGAGCAAGCAAAAATTAACCTTGGTGGTAGAGAATGAAACTAGGTAACATTTAAACAAACTTGGCATACTTAAGTCTACAGGATTTGATGCGATGCACCCATGAACTGGCCAATGCCACTGCAAGACCACTGTCAATTATCACTGAAAGGTTATGGTGACTGTAGGGAGGTTCCTGAGGACTGGAAGAAAGTAGGTCACTCCTATCTTCCAGAAGGGCAAGAGAGGGGGTTCAGGGAGCTACAGGCTGTTCAGCCTCACCTTGATCACTGGGAAGGTAACAGAAGCAACCTTTCTGGAAAACATTTTGAAACATATGAAGGACAAAAAGATGATTTGAAGTAGTCAACCTTGATTTGTTAAGGGAAGGAGAAATATTGAGCCAATGAGATAGCCATCTACAATAATTTTATTGTCATGGTAAATGAGGGGAGAGCCATGGGTATTATCTATACTTTAGCAAAGCTTTTAACAATGTCTCCAGTAACAACCTCATAGACAAATGGATAACGTATGAGGTAGATAAAGAGTCAGTGAGGTGTACTGAAAGCTGACTCAACAGCTGGGCTCAAAATGTGAAGTGCATGAAGCAGCATAAAGTTCAGCTAGAGGCCAGTTACCTTGCATCTGGACCTCCCCAATACAAGAGAGAGACCAGCAAAGAACCACAAAGATGATTTAAGGGACTGGAGTGCCTGACATATGGGGAGAATGAAAGAGAGCTGGGACTGTTCAAACTGGGGTAGAGAAAGGTCGGGGGGATCTTATCAATGTGCATGAATACTTGTTGGGGGATAAAGAAGATGGAGCCAGGGTGTTCTAAGTGGTATCAAGTGAAAGGACAAGAGAAAATTTGGCACAAGATGAAATAGAATTCAGTTTAAACATGAGAATATTTTTTTTTTCCACTGTAAAGTTAAATTGAACAAATAGGTTGTCCAGAGAGGCTGCTGAATCTCTATCCTTACAGATACTCAAAAGCCAGCTAGACATAGACCTGAGCACCCCACTCCAGATGGCCTTGCTTTGAGCAGGGGACTTCAACTAGATTATATCCAGAGATGCCTTCCAGCCTTAGCCACTCTGTTTCTGTGATTCTGTGGCATGGGAATCTTATGCCCTCATCTAGGTCAAGAGCTGAGTACAGTTCAGACTGTGGTGAGCCACAACAAACAGGATAGTGTAAACAGGAATTGAGTGTAACAAGCCTTGGCACTGGCCACAAATCAACAGCTGTAGGAAACAATACCAGAAACTAGTGGAAAGGTGTATAGTGTGGGTCATTGTGGACTGATCTGATAAAGAACCTTATCTGTAGGGATCTGATGGAAGTATTTGAACACAGCTGTACAAAATAACATAGAAACAAAGTGCCCACAGTGGAACTCTTGTGTGTTGAAGCGAGGCACTGCCCATGAGCACCATCACTGAGACTGGCTGGAGCAAGCATTGCCTTCCCTTGGCTTAACTGACATCCTCTCTGGAGTGGTGATCACAGTGTGGGTCGGTGTGAGTAATATAAAAGCTTTACCCTGACACATCTATCCCTCCATTGTTCTGCTTAAAAGATTGAGCTCTGGCAAGTTAAATTCTCTGGTATTCCTTTCCCTCCATGACAAAATGCATAGTGAATACACACACATGCACACACATCCTTTATATCTGTGCATTTTGTCCTTTAATTATAATTTTAAAAGTTATAAATAATGGTTCATTTTAAGAGCCATTCCTTTAGAGCCATTAAGGCCTACAATATACATATTTTTTATTTTACATATCATTTACTCAACAGGTAGTAATGACATCTCCAGAGCCATTCTGGTTTATTATAGGAATCCAAAGCATTAAAGAATCACTACAGAATTTTTCCCATAGAATTACAGTGCATGTTTAATAGCCAACCTAAAATCCCAGCTTGGTGTCCATTTTACTACTTTACTTAAAACTTAGGAAGTGATTAGATTATGTGCCAGGTGTTTATCTTTAATCTTCAGTAGCTCATTATCAGTTACTAAAAATTACAAGATTTCAATTACCAGGGCTTAAATATATGCCAAAGCACGGAATAATGACCTTGAGAAAAAAGCAATGATAGCGGAACTGAGCTAATCATAAATAAAAAATATCATACATCTTTCCAATGGTGTTTTCAAATAAGGATGTTGCAATACTTTTATTGATATTAAGGGTCACAACAATCTGTATGTAGCTGTATGACTACAGGTGTTACGGGTACTTCCCAGACTAAAATAGAGATGGGCAAGTATCTAAAGAGGTATCAGTCTCAGAATTAAAACTGTGAAGTCTCTGATGACAGACCTTATATTAAATCACCTTCCTGAGAGAATACAGAAAGGAATTCTGAATTCTGAAACAGTTTCTCTTTACTGCCATATTCATCCTTCATTCCCCTATTAACCCTTGAAATGGATATTTCATGTGTAGCATGTGCTACACATGCTGCTGATACATGTTCGTTCTGGCATTGATGGCCATATACATCTTAGGCTTTATTTTGCACCTTTTAAGTAAAAATGAGCTTTACCGATTCCAAATTTTCAATGCCCTAACCAGGCGTGGTGAGTAGACCCCAGCTGGCAGGTGAGCTCTCACCCAGTCACTCACTCACTCCCCTGCAACAGAATAGGGGAGAGGTTTGGAAGGGCAGAAATGAGAAAGCTTGTGGGTCAAAAGACAGTTTAATGAGTGAAAGTGGCAGGAGAAAAAGGAAGAAAAAAAACCAAACAAAAAACAAAGGGTGCAACTCACCATCAATGTCAAGTCAGGCCTTGAGCAATGGCTACTTTGAAAAAAAACTCTGCCCTCTCCTCACAGTTTTATTGCTTAGCATGACATTGTATGGAATGGAATAGCTCTTTGGTCAGCTGGGGTCAGCTGTCCCAGCTGTGTCTTCTCACAACCTCTTTGTCCACCCCTGTGGGGAACTGCACTATGGACTTGTCTCAAAGATTGTTTGCAAGGACGCTCACAAGACCACCGGGTTCTGGAAACCCCGCTGTGTGAAGGCGCCCTGCCCGCAGGGGTGTTCTGCCCGGACATGTCCCTGCCCCAAGTGCTGGCGGGGGGTGGGGTTGGGGCATTGCTAAATTTAGCATTGCTAAATTTCCTATCAAACAAATTTTAAAATATGAATTCTAAAATGAATAGGATTTTAATATCAATGCTGACACAATGCGAATTCCAGTTATGTGTCTGGGTATCTTCAGTGCAGGAACAGCAAAGGAAATCAACAAGAAAAAAAAAAATTGTTTGAGAAAAGTGGTACAATTCATTGGCTGCCAGAATATTTGCACTGACAGTTCTCAAAACACACAATGTAATAATACAGTAATAAAATGCATAGCATGCTATTTTCATTATGCCAGTGTAACAGAATCAAAGAAAAACACATTCCTTACATTACAACACAGACTACCTGAAAGTTAAGTAATTCAACAACAGCATAAATTATTGTCATATAAATTAAACATTATATTTAGAAAAACATAGCGCATGTGATTACTTGTATAGCAAAATGCAAGAGAAGCATTGTTGAAACTTGGTGCTGAATTAATTATACAAACACTAAGAATTTCAGCTTGGCTTCTTCCTGCTCTAGGAGCTTTAAATCTATAGCCTAACTTTAATCAAACTTTACAGTAAAAAGTCATTTTGAAAAACATTGCTAAGATTTGCATGGAAATAGGCAGCTGGATACAGATAAATTACTGCTCCCATTGCAGAAAAAGCAGTGAATACAATCATACTATTAGGCACTGAAAATCCACAGAAGGGAAAGCACCAGAAAGCCAAGATTTGTAAGTTCTACTGCTCAATAGTTTTATTGCTTTTTTTTGTGCTAGAGCAAACCACCACCACAGAAAAGAGAGATTTTTACCTTTTTTAAAATATATTATTTGTTTGTTTTTGAAGGACTAGAGCTGTGGCTGAATAGAACTAAGTAATTTTCTTACTTTATATTTTAAATGTTGAGAAATCCCTGATACTTAAAACTCTATGTATTACTTTTTTCTCATGTTCTAAACCTAAGTTGTTTCTATAAGCGGATATATTTCTCTCAGTCTACAATAACCTCATCTAAATGAGGGTGACTACTATTTTGGAACCATGTTCCACTTTCTTCCTACCCCATTCTCTGATTCAGGAATTTTATATATTTCTGCAGGAATGATTAAAAATTACGATAAAATGGTAAGCTTTAAAATATTAGAATTTGTGAAAAATCAAAAATGCAGTTCTCAGCTTGTGACATACCACTTCAAAAATATGAGTGAACTAAATTACCTTAAAAATACTATCACAAAATCAAGGATACATATAGGAAGTCACTCCATTATATTTTTTAATCAAATATATATTTTTATATTTTATAAATAAAAATTATCTGTATTTATCTAATATCTATAAATAATATACTCAGCACTTTCTGAATATTGTTTGAAGGACAGAGATGAAAAATGTATAATACTATCATTAGACTTTTCTATCAATTATATAATATTTGTTTATTAAAAATGCAGCAGATTTATGAAGTATATCCTGCTGCATTTTTTTTACTTTCTTTTTATGAACATACTATGCTGTAATTAACAAATGCTTACAATCCTCTCTGATGCAATTAGATTGCTTGCCATTCAGTCTATTAGTTTGTGAACAAGATGATTTTCATATTTTTCTTCTTGCCACACAGAAAACCTTTAACTGAATTCAACAAAACATACCATGTTGTCACCCTGCAGCCCATGGAAGTCCATGGTGGAGCAGATGTCCACCTGCAGCCCATGGAGGACCCCACACCAGAGCATGTGGATGCCCAAAGGAGGCTGTGAGCCTGTGGGAAGCCCGTGCTGGAGCAGGCTCCTGGCAGAACCTGTGGACCCATGGAGAGAGGAACCCACGCCAGACCAGGTTTTTTGACAGGACTAGTGACACTGTGGGGGACCCACACTGGACCAGTCTGTTCCTAAAGGACTGCACCCTATGGAAAGGACCCACGCTGGAGCAGTTCTTGAAGAACTGTAGCCCATGGGAAGGACTTAAGTTGGAGAAGTTAATGGAGGACTGTCTCCTGTGGGAGGGACCTCAGGCAGGAGCACAGAAAAGGGCATGTGTAGTCCTCCTCCTGAGGAAGAATCACAGAATCACAGAATGTTGGGGATTGGAAGGGACCTCGAAAGATCATCCAGTCCAATCCCCTGCCAGAGCAGGAACCTAAACAATTTTACACAGGAAGGCGTCCAGGCGGGTCTTGAATGTCTCCAGAGAAGGAGACTCCACAACCTCCCTGGGCAGCCTGTTCCAGTGCTCTGTCACCCTCACTGTAAAGTAGTTTTTTCTCAAGTTTAAGCGGAACCTCCTGTGTTCCAGCTTACACCCATTGCTCCTTGTCCTATCATTGGGCATCACTGAGAAGAGCCTGGCTCCATCCTCGTGACATTTGCCCTTAACATAGTTGTAAACATTAATTAGGTCTCCCCTCAGTCTCCTTTTTTCCAAGCTAAAGAGACCCAGTTCCCTCAGCCTTTCCTCATAAGGGAGATGCTCCACTCCCTTAATCATTTTCGTGGCTCTGTGCTGGACTCTCTCAAGGAGTTCCCTGTCCTCTCAAGGAGTAGCAGTGACAACATGTGATGAACTGACCACAACTCCCATTCCCTGTCCTACTGCGCTGCTGGCAGGGAGGGGGGAGAAAAAATTGGGAGTGAAGTTAAGCCCAGGAAGAAGGGAGGGGTGAGGGGAAGGTGTTTTGAAGATTTGCTTTTTTTTCTCATTATCTTACTCTGATTTGATTGGTAATAAATTAAACTAATTTCCCCAGATTGAGTCTTTTTTGCCAGTGATGGTAATTGTGAATAATCTCTCCCTGTCCTTATCTTGACCCATGCGCCTTTCATTATATTTTCTCTCCTCTGTCCAGCAGAGGATGGGGAATAATAGAGCAACTTTGATGGGCACCTGGTGTTCAACCAGGGTCAACCCACCACAACAAGAAAGACATAGGCATACTGGACTGAACCAAGCAGAGTACTGTCAAGGTGATTTGGGGTTTGGAGGATATGACCTGAGGAGAAGCTGAAAGAACTGAATCTGTTCAGGTTGGAGAAGAGAAGATTTGGGGTAGATCTTACTGTTGTCTTCAACTACCTAATGGGAAAGTACAGAGAAAATGGAGCCAGTTTCTTTTAAAAGATGCGTAGTGAAAGGAAAAGAGAGAATGAACACAAACTGGAATGTGGGAAATTTTGATTCAATAAAGGGAAAACAAAATTTTCCATGAGTGAGGTTAGACACTGGAACAGAGGCCCAGAGAAAGTCCGTAGTCTCTGTCATTTGAGTTATTCAAAATTTAACTAGATATGGCCCTGAGCAAATTTTTGTAGTTGACCTTGTTTGCAGCAGATGGTTGGACCAGAGGCCTCCAGAGGCCCCTTCCAATCTACATGATGTCATGATCTCTCTGATTTATTTTAGCAGTGAACATTAGATGGATCATAAGTGCTTTATTATCCTTAGTGGCCTTAAATGTAGTCCAGAAAGCTAAACAACATGTAGACTTCTATATTGAAGATGGTTGAAGGAATCTCTCACATCCTGCCTATTCCAAATCCAGCTAAACACCACTCCGATTTGTAGCTTCACTGAGGTTGATCTTAGAGGAAGCTTTTTAACGCTTTGGTCATTAAACAGCCTTCCTAACTTCTAAACATTTTGAGAACTATCATAAAATGAATTCGAAATATTGAGTGGTGATTATGTGAATTAGTCACATAATATAAAAATGAATTTTCATGAGAAGAAAAGCATATTTGAGAAATGCAAAAAGACATGAAAAAAAAGCAGATTTCTTTAAACTCTTATTTTTCATAAATCCCATAAGAGTATATGATATATGATGCTTCTATTGCTAACACAGCTTCATTTCCATTTCAAAGACAGATTTAACAATGTATTTACTGTTATCCTGTTGAATGAATCTTTCATTAAAATGTTTTCTCAGATAAACAATATTTTTTTTTGCAAGTATGATTTCTCTGGAGTTGCCTTCAAACATCTTGATCACATACACATAGTTCAGAGCCCAGCAGAAATGTTTAACGCAAACATTTCACTCCAAGGAAAAGAAAAACCCACATTCTGAGTGTTAGTATTTTTTAATAACTATGGAAATTCAGAGATGGAGCAAACAAGTTAGTAAGCTGATGTAAGTCACATGCCATGGAAGTGAACTTGTACTTCTTTTTTTTTAAGTCACTAGAAAAAGTATGTATGACAGAAAAATAGCAGCCTTGGTCACTTTTCCACCTTCACTCTCAGTAAATGAATAGTCATATTTCCCCTAATGTAAAACTGCCTAAAATTAGGACAGCTGCACAAGGGCAGAACATTTGGTCCACAGAATTTCAGAGCTTATTATGGAAAGCAATATATTCCATTTAATGAGGGGATAAAATTATTCCATTTATTACACCATTTGAAATGAAACGCTTATGCGCAATGCAAACTAGCTAAAAAAGAGGTGGAACAGGGAGAAAATGGAGAAATACAGGACTTCTTGGAAGCTTTAATAGGGTTGTTGTTTCCATGGAAACCCTGCCAGTGTGCTAGATAGAATAGGGAACTGGTGATCAAATAATGCAAAATTTCCTAATTGTCTAGCAACAACTTGTTTTATGTTTTTAAGCACAACTCTTTACTAAATATGTGACTTACATCAGCTTACTAACTTGTTTACTCCATCTCTGAATTTCCATAGTTCTTAAAGAATACTAACACTTAGAATTGCCAGAGAAGTACACAAGATAGATTTCATAAAGAAAAGGAAAACAATATAACATGAAACTACCCTACACAGCAGGACAAGGTTGACTTACACCAATTCTACAGTTGCACAAAGTTTAAATATATAAGTATATATAAAAATATATAAATATACCTAAAAATATGTATAAATATATAAATAATAAATTGAATCATATAGATAGAAAGCAATCCAAATTTTAAGAAGCATTATAATACACAGTACTCCAAATGACTCTGTAAAAAACCTTCTAACTCTACTTGAGCTGATTTGAACCCAGCCATCTAACACATTTGGTGACAAGACAATCTACAGAAACAATGAAGTGTTTCTTTTTGTATAGGAACTCAGTGAGAATACTCTCATTTTAATGCATTTATCTGCATATTAAGTAGAAGAAATAATCCACATATATGCACATTGTCCTGGTTTTGCTAGGATAGAGTTAATTTTCTTCTTAGTATTTAGAATAGCTGTGTTTTGGTTTCAGTGTAGACTTGTTATGAGAACATTGATAAAAGTACTGATGTTATTAGTTGCTGCTGGAGCTCAAGGCCACCGTGTTTGGCTGGTTCACAGCTGCATTAGGACTGGGAGGGAGAAGTGCAGTGCATAGCAAACCCCAAAAGTGGCATTTGGATGTGCCAATCATGTCACGTCATATTTAGTATATTAACCAGGGCTGACCAGAAAGGGTGGGGGGATTCTCTCTGGCTTTCACTCAGGCTCTCACTTTTCCAGGATTGCAGTTTCAGTCTGGGTTTGTTGCTCCTCCGGGATCATGATCTGGGAACTGGCCGAGCTTAGTCAGTAGGTGGTGAGCAGTTGCACTGGGTTATCTCTCATTTGTATATTTTATTACTGTTGTCATTATCACTACTATTTTAATAATAGGGGGGTTTTAAGTTTTCTTTATTTCTATTATTAAACTGTTCTTATCTCAACCTACAAGCCTCCTAATCCTTGCCCCCAGTCCTCTCCCCTATCCCCTGAGGGTGAGGGGGAAGTGAATGAAGGACTGTGTTGGCTGCTAGCCAAGGGCTAGCCCAGTGAAACTATCATACATATGCATGTACAAAATCTTAGATTTGCTTCATATACAGTGAACCTAGAACTGCTGTCAGTGGAGTTGTGTCCTGAAACATACCAGCTCTTCAGGCACTTGCAAATAGTTGCCTGATTCCTGTGCCTAGGACAGGACTGCCTTGAGTTCCTTGCTTTCTTTGGGGCAACTTTTACTTCAGTCTTATTCCTAGATGGACTTTCATACTTGTCCTCATTAGTCAGCTATCCAAAACAGTCTTTATGTGCTCTTCATTTCCAGATTCTACAAAAGGCTTCAGTTTGCACAGTTCTACTTTGCTTGTCAAATATTTGTTCACATTAAATACTATCAATTGTTTTCTGAATTTTTAATCTATAGTGTTATGAAATAAATTGCACCAAAATTTGGAGCCTCTGGAGGGGTTGTTACCAGACTTTGAAAATTATGTGTTGACTGTTTACCTACCTGCTAGAAGTGTCTGTGACTTAATCAGTTCATTTATCATCATCTGCTATTTCGGTTTGCTTTAGATTTTCATATGAAGCTAAATGGTAGTTTAGCAACATGAAATCTTTGGAAGTAGGTATGACAAATGTTATACTTGGATGTGGACAGTTTGTCTTCAGAACTCCTTAAATAAATAGATGAGAGGGGAAGGAGGTTGGGGAGAGGAACACAACTCAAAAAAAAAAAAGTATTTTTGTTCCAGAATTCCATTTTCTTTCCTCAATTTTCAAGTTATATGACAGGCATCATTAACTGACGGAACTTGGTTTTTTGTTTGTTATCTTTTAATGCTTATGTTTATAACTTAACTTTTAACATGTTTTTCTATAAATATGTGTAATATTGAAAGCTCTTATCTAACAGAGGTATCTGAACACTGTTCAGAAATAAACTTGTTCTGTTAACATTCTATGAGTTGCTGGTTTCAAGTTACAAAGTTTCAAGTTATTGTTTATAATGGTTCTAAATATTGATGGCAAAGCTCTTTACTAGCAATTTCTTGATGTGGACCATAAATCTTTCACTGTTATGGAAATGATGGTACAACAATTAAGAAGGAAGACTGATCTTTAGAGGGATTGAAAGAGTGAAATACTGCAGATGACAGAAAAGGCAGCTTTTAGTGTAATTATATGTGCACATTTAGAAAATCTCTCAATTGGACTTTCTATCTGCTAGCCTAGCCAGGAAACGGCTGAAGTACAGCAGAGTCTACCAACCCTGCCAACTCCTGAGCTGACAACGTGCAGATTACACATTAATTTATTCAGGGACTAGAGGGCTATGGAATCACTAATGTCTGTAAACCATCTCCATAGTGCTGGCACAAAACAGATAATATGCAGTGTTGGAATTTATGTCTGAGAGAAAATTATTTGGCTAATAGCAAGATCATTATAGCATCCTTGTTCAAAATGGCAGGTAGTCTTGCAAATAGCAGGGTAGACATGAGACACAAACAAATTTAATCTAAAGATAACTGAAATTAGGGTGTTTGTAAGTCTATATGCAGTAGCCCAAAACAAACAGCATTAACATGCAATGTCATGGTTTGCACATCAGGATACATGACCCTTTTTGTCTGGCTCTTCTATGCACATATGAACCTTATGCCAAGCAATATATCTAAGACTAGGTGGTGAGCAGAAGGTAGTACTCACCACAGAGAAACAAGCTATGTAAACACCAATGAATTATCACAGACTGAGGAAGATACTGCAAAATCAAATTAACCTGCAGTTTTTCCAGTAAACAGAGCTTGGAAAAACTGTAGAATAATTTCTCTCACTGACCAGAATGAAATCTTATCTGAAATCTAAGAGTTATCTTGTGCTGTTGAAGAAATACACTTTGTAAAGCAACATTATCTTATGATACTTAAAGCAATGTTCTTGCATTTCTTGTGGATACCTCCAGATTATTAGAGGCAGAAAAATGGATAGAACGAATACCTGGAAACTACAGTTCTGAAAGGCAGATTTATGTGTAGATGTGTACTGAAAGGCAGATTTATGTGTAGCTGCGTATCATCCTGGATTTACATATGCTTTTCCAGAGTCATTTTAGGAATTCTGTAAAAGGTAGGATGGGAAAAAGGGACTATGGATCAAACACACAAATTAATTCAGACTTATACTAAAAGGGAGCTCAGATAGTGGGCTTCCTAGATAAAGTCTTCCCTTTCCAAAATTCTTATACTCTCATAAAATATTTTCCTTCTTATAGTATAGTATCTCTGTTGCAGCATAATCCAATCCTTCAAATCCTTAGTCTTGCATGCTTCACCTGTTATTTTCTTTTTTGCTTGTTACCATCACCATTAAGTTAATTGGAAGGATTTTCATTTACCAATGCATTATATTATTTTTCAGCATCCAAGATCTCTGACTTTTTTACTTCATATAGCCTTTGCAGTTTTCTAAGTATTGCTACCAGTTAGCTGCATTTTAAATTAATCTGTTTTCTTTTGATCTAGCACCATTAAATTTTCATCCACATCACTCTACTCCCTGTCTTTATGCCTGAACATGGTTTCTTTACAGCCTTTCAGAAGGCATTACTGTGCCAAACAAGCCACCATATAGCTTCCCTGGCTCTATATTTGGTCCATAACAAATTCTAATTCAAATCAGCATATGTGGCAGGTTCACCCTGGATGGATACCAGGTGCCCAGCAAAGCCCCTCTATCACCCACCTCCTCATCTGGACAGAGGAGAGAAAATATAATCAAAGGCTTGTGGACAGAGATAGAGACAGGGAGAGATCATTCACCCATTACTGCCAGAGGAAAAACAGGCTTGACTTGGGGAAATTAGTTTAGTTTATTACCAATAAAATCAGAGTAAGATAATAAGAAATAAAACCAAATCTTAAAACCTTCTCTCCATCCCTCCCTTCTTCCTGATCTTTACTTTTCTCTTGATTAACTTTTCCTCCACGCCCACAGTGGCACAAAAGGATGGGGAATTGGGGTTGCAGTCTGTTCATCACGTTGTCTCTGCCACTCCTTCTTGCTCAGGAGGAGGACTCCTCACTCTCTTCCCCTGCTCCAGCATGGGATCTGTCCTACACAAGACAGTCCTCCAAGAGCTTCTCCAACTTAAGTCCTTCCTACAGGCTACAGTTCTTCAGGAACTGCTCCAGCGTGGGTCCTTTCCATAGGGTGCAGTCCTTTAGAAACAGACTGGTCCAGTGTAGGTCCCCCACAGTGTCACTAGTCCTGTCAAAAAACCTGGTCTGGCGTGGGCTCCTCTCTCCATGGGTCCACAGGTTCTACCAGAAGCCTGCTCCAGCACATTCTTCCCACAGGCTCACAGCCTCCTTTGGGCATCCACATGCTCTGGTGTGGGGTCCTCCATGGGCTGCAGGTGGACATCTGCTCCACCGTGGACCTCCATGGGCTGCAGGAAGACAGCCTGCCCCACCATGGTCTTCACCATAGGCTGCAGGGGAATCTCTGCTCCAGCACCTGGAGCATGACCTCCCCTTCCTTCTTCACCAGTGTCTGCAGATTTATTTCTCTCACATGTTCTCACCCCTCCCTCTGGCTGCAGTTGTAGTTGCTGTTGTGTTGTTTTTTCCCCTTCTTAAATATGTTATCACATATTTGCTACCACCATTGCTGATAAACTTGACCTTGGTCTGCGGCAGGTCTGTCTTGGAGTGGTCTGGCCTTGGCTCTGTCAGACATAAGGGAAGGTTCTGGCAGCCTCTCACAGAAGCCATCCCTGTAGCCCCCTGACTACCAAAACCTGGCCACGCCAACCCAATACAACCCATTTGCTTAATGGAAGTTCACTTCCTATCACCCACCTACCCAGCACCTATGTCTGAATTTGATTTGTCTGGAGGAAATCCAGAGTTTGTCTGGAGTTCTCCCTCCTCCCCATCTGTGTTATATAGGCATATCACCTTAAGCTGTTTTTAACTGTTATGTATGCTGCATGTTTTTCATTTTAATAATGTCCTAATAGCTCTTGTTCTGTTTAAAATAATGCTTGATAAACAATCATACAAAAAATGTTAGCAACCAAAGCTAAATTTTTGCAGGAAGCTTGTTCACAAACATGAATATTCCCTATGTAGTTATATGCATGTTCTGTGGAGAATCTCAGTTTAGAGGAAAAATGAGGTATCATGTTAGTCATATGGAACCACTGTCCTTAATTACAGGACACTGAAAGAACCAATAAAACATAACCTGCTAAGCAACATAGTCATTGAATAGCCTGACTCTTAATGAAAAGTCCAAACCTTCAAAAACAGTGTCACATGCTTCAACAGATGATCCAAAATATGGAAATTATATTCTAAAAAGCCATGGATATATTTAAAAAATGAAAATCCATTAAATAGCACTAATTCAAGGAGGTGGGGTTTTTTTTTGGGGGGGGGAGGGGTGTTGTGTTTGTTTGTTTGTTTGTTTTTCTGTTCTAGGAACCAAGAAAAAAAAGTAATTCAGTGTTCAAGGTTTTTAATATTACCTTCCTTAAAAATAAAATAAAGCTTGAAAATGTAGAAAAGATTTAGTTAAAACATATGTTCCAGCTACAGTTATTAGTCTCTGAGATATGACTGGAAAAAATGGAAACGTTGGTGTTTGGAAAAAGGGAGACGTTTCACCCATTTTTAAAAAGGGTAGAAAGGAGGATCCTGGGAACTACTGACCTGTCAGCCTCACTTCTTTGCCCGGGAATATAATGAAACAGATTCTCCTAGAAGCTATGCTAAGGCAAATGGAGGACAGGGAGGTTATGCGAGACAGCCAGTGTGGCTTCGCCAAAGGAAGGTCCTGCCTGACAAACCTAGTGGCCTTCCATGATGGATTGACTACATCAGTGGACAAGGGGAGAGCTATGGATATCATCTATCTGGACTTCTGTAAGGTCTTTGACATGGTCCCACACAATATCCTTTTCTCTAAATGGGAGAGATACAGATTTGATGGGTAGACTGTTGGGACGATGAGAAATTGCTTGAGAAGTGGGCGCCTGTGAACCTCATGAGGTTCAACAAGGCCAAGTGCAAGGTCCTACACCTGGGTCAGAGCAATCTCTGATATCAATACAGGCTGAGGGATGAAGGCATTGAAAGCAGCCCTACAGAGAAGGACTTGTGGGTACTGGTGGATGAAAAGCTGGACATGAGCTCGCAATCACAGAATCACAGAATTGTAGTGGTTCAAAAAGACCTTTAAGATCCATGAGACATTACCAATTCCACCTCTAAACCATGTATCTAAGCAACTCGTCTACCCGTCTTTTAAATACCACCAGGGAAGGTTACTCCAGCATCTCTTTGAGCAGCCTGTTCCAATGCTTGGCTACCCTTTTGGTGAAGAAGTTTTTCCTCATATCCAATATAAACCTCCCCTGGTGCAACTTGGGCATCACTGAGAAGAGCCTGGCTCCATCCTCCTGACATTTGCCCTTAACATATTTATAAACATTAATGAGGCCTCCCCTCAGTCTCCTCTTCTCCAGACTAAACAACCCCAGTTCCCTCAGCTGCTCCACATAAGACTTGTGCTCTAGACCCTTCACCACCTTCATTGCCCTTCTCTGGACACGCTCCAGCACCTCAGTGTCTGTCTTGTAGTGAGGGGCCCAAAACTGAACACAGTAGTCGAAGTGTGACCTCACCAATGCTGAGTAAAGGGGGATGATCACTCCCTACTCCTGCTGGCCACACTATTTCTGATACAGACCAGGATGCTGTTGGCCTTCTTGGCCACCTGAGCAAACTGATGGCTCATGTTCAGCCGGCTGTCGACCAGTACCTCCAGGTCCTTCTCTGCCGGGCAACTTTCCAGCCACGCTTCCCCAAGCCTGTAATGTTGCATGGGGTTGTTGTGATGCAGGTGCAGGACCTGGCACTTAACCTTATTGCACTTCATGCCATTGGCCTCAGCCAATTGATCCAGCCTATCCAGATCCCTCTGCAGAGC